>NW_028196662.1:0-140000 GCF_037176805.1 Vigna unguiculata | reverse complement strand
CCTAAATTTTCTTACACCATTTTAAAAGTGAAAATATTTTTACACCCTTTTCACACCTACAATTTTTTACACCCCCGTGGACACCTCAAATTTATTTACACCCTTATCAAACCTAAAATATTTTTCCACCCAATTCACACCTACAATTTTTACACCCCCTTTTCACACCTACAATTTTTTTACACCCTTTTCACACCTCAAATTTATTTACACCCTTTTCAAACCTAAAATATTTTTTCACCCAATTCACACCTACAATTTTTACACCCCCTTTTCACACCTCAAATATTTTTACACCCTTTTCACACCTCAAATTTTTTACACCCAATTTACACCTACAATTTTTTACACCCCCGTGGACACCTCAAATTTATTTACACCCTTTTCAAACCTAAAATATTTTTCCACCCAATTCACACCTACACTTTTTACACCCCCTTTTCAAACCTAAAATATTTTTCCACCCAATTCCCACCTACACTTTTTACACCCCCTTTTCACGCCTAAAATTTTTTACACCCAATTCACACCTACAATTTTTTACACCCAATTCACACCTACAATTTTTTACACCCCCGTGGACACCTCAAATTTATTTACACCCTTTTCAAACCTAAAATATTTTTTCACCCAATTCACACCTACAGTTTTTACACCCCCTTTTCACACAGAAAATTTTTTTACACCCTTTTCACGCCTAAAATTTTTTACACCCAATTTACACCTACAATTTTTACACCCCCTTTTCACACCGAAAAAATTTTTTTACACCCTTTTTGCACCTAAATTTTCTTACACCATTTTAAAAGTGAAAATATTTTTACACCCTTTTCACACCTACAATTTTTTACACCCCCGTGGACACCTCAAATTTATTTACACCCTTATCAAACCTAAAATATTTTTCCACCCAATTCACACCTACAATTTTTACACCCCCTTTTCACACCTACAATTTTTTTACACCCTTTTCACACCTCAAATTTATTTACACCCTTTTCAAACCTAAAATATTTTTTCACCCAATTCACACCTACAATTTTTACACCCCCTTTTCACACCTCAAATATTTTTACACCCTTTTCACACCTCAAATTTTTTACACCCAATTTACACCTACAATTTTTTACACCCCCGTGGACACCTCAAATTTATTTACACCCTTTTCAAACCTAAAATATTTTTCCACCCAATTCACACCTACACTTTTTACACCCCCTTTTCAAACCTAAAATATTTTTCCACCCAATTCCCACCTACACTTTTTACACCCCCTTTTCACGCCTAAAATTTTTTACACCCAATTCACACCTACAATTTTTTACACCCAATTCACACCTACAATTTTTTACACCCCCGTGGACACCTCAAATTTATTTACACCCTTTTCAAACCTAAAATATTTTTTCACCCAATTCACACCTACAGTTTTTACACCCCCTTTTCACACAGAAAATTTTTTTACACCCTTTTCACGCCTAAAATTTTTTACACCCAATTTACACCTACAATTTTTACACCCCCTTTTCACACCGAAAAAATTTTTTTACACCCTTTTTGCACCTAAATTTTCTTACACCATTTTAAAAGTGAAAATATTTTTACACCCTTTTCACACCTACAATTTTTTACACCCCCGTGGACACCTCAAATTTATTTACACCCTTATCAAACCTAAAATATTTTTCCACCCAATTCACACCTACAATTTTTACACCCCCTTTTCACACCTACAATTTTTTTACACCCTTTTCACACCTCAAATTTATTTACACCCTTTTCAAACCTAAAATATTTTTTCACCCAATTCACACCTACAATTTTTACACCCCCTTTTCACACCTCAAATATTTTTACACCCTTTTCACACCTCAAATTTTTTACACCCAATTTACACCTACAATTTTTTACACCCCCGTGGACACCTCAAATTTATTTACACCCTTTTCAAACCTAAAATATTTTTCCACCCAATTCACACCTACACTTTTTACACCCCCTTTTCAAACCTAAAATATTTTTCCACCCAATTCCCACCTACACTTTTTACACCCCCTTTTCACGCCTAAAATTTTTTACACCCAATTCACACCTACAATTTTTTACACCCAATTCACACCTACAATTTTTTACACCCCCGTGGACACCTCAAATTTATTTACACCCTTTTCAAACCTAAAATATTTTTTCACCCAATTCACACCTACAGTTTTTACACCCCCTTTTCACACAGAAAATTTTTTTACACCCTTTTCACGCCTAAAATTTTTTACACCCAATTTACACCTACAATTTTTACACCCCCTTTTCACACCGAAAAAATTTTTTTACACCCTTTTTGCACCTAAATTTTCTTACACCATTTTAAAAGTGAAAATATTTTTACACCCTTTTCACACCTACAATTTTTTACACCCCCGTGGACACCTCAAATTTATTTACACCCTTATCAAACCTAAAATATTTTTCCACCCAATTCACACCTACAATTTTTACACCCCCTTTTCACACCTACAATTTTTTTACACCCTTTTCACACCTCAAATTTATTTACACCCTTTTCAAACCTAAAATATTTTTTCACCCAATTCACACCTACAATTTTTACACCCCCTTTTCACACCTCAAATATTTTTACACCCTTTTCACACCTCAAATTTTTTACACCCAATTTACACCTACAATTTTTTACACCCCCGTGGACACCTCAAATTTATTTACACCCTTTTCAAACCTAAAATATTTTTCCACCCAATTCACACCTACACTTTTTACACCCCCTTTTCAAACCTAAAATATTTTTCCACCCAATTCCCACCTACACTTTTTACACCCCCTTTTCACGCCTAAAATTTTTTACACCCAATTCACACCTACAATTTTTTACACCCAATTCACACCTACAATTTTTTACACCCCCGTGGACACCTCAAATTTATTTACACCCTTTTCAAACCTAAAATATTTTTTCACCCAATTCACACCTACAGTTTTTACACCCCCTTTTCACACAGAAAATTTTTTTACACCCTTTTCACGCCTAAAATTTTTTACACCCAATTTACACCTACAATTTTTACACCCCCTTTTCACACCGAAAAAATTTTTTTACACCCTTTTTGCACCTAAATTTTCTTACACCATTTTAAAAGTGAAAATATTTTTACACCCTTTTCACACCTACAATTTTTTACACCCCCGTGGACACCTCAAATTTATTTACACCCTTATCAAACCTAAAATATTTTTCCACCCAATTCACACCTACAATTTTTACACCCCCTTTTCACACCTACAATTTTTTTACACCCTTTTCACACCTCAAATTTATTTACACCCTTTTCAAACCTAAAATATTTTTTCACCCAATTCACACCTACAATTTTTACACCCCCTTTTCACACCTCAAATATTTTTACACCCTTTTCACACCTCAAATTTTTTACACCCAATTTACACCTACAATTTTTTACACCCCCGTGGACACCTCAAATTTATTTACACCCTTTTCAAACCTAAAATATTTTTCCACCCAATTCACACCTACACTTTTTACACCCCCTTTTCAAACCTAAAATATTTTTCCACCCAATTCCCACCTACACTTTTTACACCCCCTTTTCACGCCTAAAATTTTTTACACCCAATTCACACCTACAATTTTTTACACCCAATTCACACCTACAATTTTTTACACCCCCGTGGACACCTCAAATTTATTTACACCCTTTTCAAACCTAAAATATTTTTTCACCCAATTCACACCTACAGTTTTTACACCCCCTTTTCACACAGAAAATTTTTTTACACCCTTTTCACGCCTAAAATTTTTTACACCCAATTTACACCTACAATTTTTACACCCCCTTTTCACACCGAAAAAATTTTTTTACACCCTTTTTGCACCTAAATTTTCTTACACCATTTTAAAAGTGAAAATATTTTTACACCCTTTTCACACCTACAATTTTTTACACCCCCGTGGACACCTCAAATTTATTTACACCCTTATCAAACCTAAAATATTTTTCCACCCAATTCACACCTACAATTTTTACACCCCCTTTTCACACCTACAATTTTTTTACACCCTTTTCACACCTCAAATTTATTTACACCCTTTTCAAACCTAAAATATTTTTTCACCCAATTCACACCTACAATTTTTACACCCCCTTTTCACACCTCAAATATTTTTACACCCTTTTCACACCTCAAATTTTTTACACCCAATTTACACCTACAATTTTTTACACCCCCGTGGACACCTCAAATTTATTTACACCCTTTTCAAACCTAAAATATTTTTCCACCCAATTCACACCTACACTTTTTACACCCCCTTTTCAAACCTAAAATATTTTTCCACCCAATTCCCACCTACACTTTTTACACCCCCTTTTCACGCCTAAAATTTTTTACACCCAATTCACACCTACAATTTTTTACACCCAATTCACACCTACAATTTTTTACACCCCCGTGGACACCTCAAATTTATTTACACCCTTTTCAAACCTAAAATATTTTTTCACCCAATTCACACCTACAGTTTTTACACCCCCTTTTCACACAGAAAATTTTTTTACACCCTTTTCACGCCTAAAATTTTTTACACCCAATTTACACCTACAATTTTTACACCCCCTTTTCACACCGAAAAAATTTTTTTACACCCTTTTTGCACCTAAATTTTCTTACACCATTTTAAAAGTGAAAATATTTTTACACCCTTTTCACACCTACAATTTTTTACACCCCCGTGGACACCTCAAATTTATTTACACCCTTATCAAACCTAAAATATTTTTCCACCCAATTCACACCTACAATTTTTACACCCCCTTTTCACACCTACAATTTTTTTACACCCTTTTCACACCTCAAATTTATTTACACCCTTTTCAAACCTAAAATATTTTTTCACCCAATTCACACCTACAATTTTTACACCCCCTTTTCACACCTCAAATATTTTTACACCCTTTTCACACCTCAAATTTTTTACACCCAATTTACACCTACAATTTTTTACACCCCCGTGGACACCTCAAATTTATTTACACCCTTTTCAAACCTAAAATATTTTTCCACCCAATTCACACCTACACTTTTTACACCCCCTTTTCAAACCTAAAATATTTTTCCACCCAATTCCCACCTACACTTTTTACACCCCCTTTTCACGCCTAAAATTTTTTACACCCAATTCACACCTACAATTTTTTACACCCAATTCACACCTACAATTTTTTACACCCCCGTGGACACCTCAAATTTATTTACACCCTTTTCAAACCTAAAATATTTTTTCACCCAATTCACACCTACAGTTTTTACACCCCCTTTTCACACAGAAAATTTTTTTACACCCTTTTCACGCCTAAAATTTTTTACACCCAATTTACACCTACAATTTTTACACCCCCTTTTCACACCGAAAAAATTTTTTTACACCCTTTTTGCACCTAAATTTTCTTACACCATTTTAAAAGTGAAAATATTTTTACACCCTTTTCACACCTACAATTTTTTACACCCCCGTGGACACCTCAAATTTATTTACACCCTTATCAAACCTAAAATATTTTTCCACCCAATTCACACCTACAATTTTTACACCCCCTTTTCACACCTACAATTTTTTTACACCCTTTTCACACCTCAAATTTATTTACACCCTTTTCAAACCTAAAATATTTTTTCACCCAATTCACACCTACAATTTTTACACCCCCTTTTCACACCTCAAATATTTTTACACCCTTTTCACACCTCAAATTTTTTACACCCAATTTACACCTACAATTTTTTACACCCCCGTGGACACCTCAAATTTATTTACACCCTTTTCAAACCTAAAATATTTTTCCACCCAATTCACACCTACACTTTTTACACCCCCTTTTCAAACCTAAAATATTTTTCCACCCAATTCCCACCTACACTTTTTACACCCCCTTTTCACGCCTAAAATTTTTTACACCCAATTCACACCTACAATTTTTTACACCCAATTCACACCTACAATTTTTTACACCCCCGTGGACACCTCAAATTTATTTACACCCTTTTCAAACCTAAAATATTTTTTCACCCAATTCACACCTACAGTTTTTACACCCCCTTTTCACACAGAAAATTTTTTTACACCCTTTTCACGCCTAAAATTTTTTACACCCAATTTACACCTACAATTTTTACACCCCCTTTTCACACCGAAAAAATTTTTTTACACCCTTTTTGCACCTAAATTTTCTTACACCATTTTAAAAGTGAAAATATTTTTACACCCTTTTCACACCTACAATTTTTTACACCCCCGTGGACACCTCAAATTTATTTACACCCTTATCAAACCTAAAATATTTTTCCACCCAATTCACACCTACAATTTTTACACCCCCTTTTCACACCTACAATTTTTTTACACCCTTTTCACACCTCAAATTTATTTACACCCTTTTCAAACCTAAAATATTTTTTCACCCAATTCACACCTACAATTTTTACACCCCCTTTTCACACCTCAAATATTTTTACACCCTTTTCACACCTCAAATTTTTTACACCCAATTTACACCTACAATTTTTTACACCCCCGTGGACACCTCAAATTTATTTACACCCTTTTCAAACCTAAAATATTTTTCCACCCAATTCACACCTACACTTTTTACACCCCCTTTTCAAACCTAAAATATTTTTCCACCCAATTCCCACCTACACTTTTTACACCCCCTTTTCACGCCTAAAATTTTTTACAACCAATTCACACCTACAATTTTTTACACCCAATTCACACCTACAATTTTTTACACCCCCGTGGACACCTCAAATTTATTTACACCCTTTTCAAACCTAAAATATTTTTTCACCCAATTCACACCTACAGTTTTTACACCCCCTTTTCACACAGAAAATTTTTTTACACCCTTTTCACGCCTAAAATTTTTTACACCCAATTTACACCTACAATTTTTACACCCCCTTTTCACACCGAAAAAATTTTTTTACACCCTTTTTGCACCTAAATTTTCTTACACCATTTTAAAAGTGAAAATATTTTTACACCCTTTTCACACCTACAATTTTTTTACACCCTTTTCACACCTCAAATTTATTTACACCCTTTTCAAACCTATAATATTTTTTCACCCAATTCACACCTACAATTTTTACACCCCCTTTTCACACCTCAAATATTTTTACACCCTTTTCACACCTCAAATTTTTTACACCCAATTTACACCTACAATTTTTTACACCCCCGTGGACACCTCAAATTTATTTACACCCTTTTCAAACCTAAAATATTTTTCCACCCAATTCACACCTACACTTTTTACACCCCCTTTTCAAACCTAAAATATTTTTCCACCCAATTCCCACCTACACTTTTTACACCCCCTTTTCACGCCTAAAATTTTTTACACCCAATTCACACCTACAATTTTTTACACCCAATTCACACCTACAATTTTTTACACCCCCGTGGACACCTCAAATTTATTTACACCCTTTTCAAACCTAAAATATTTTTTCACCCAATTCACACCTACAGTTTTTACACCCCCTTTTCACACAGAAAATTTTTTTACACCCTTTTCACGCCTAAAATTTTTTACACCCAATTTACACCTACAATTTTTACACCCCCTTTTCACACCGAAAAAATTTTTTTACACCCTTTTTGCACCTAAATTTTCTTACACCATTTTAAAAGTGAAAATATTTTTACACCCTTTTCACACCTACAATTTTTTACACCCCCGTGGACACCTCAAATTTATTTACACCCTTATCAAACCTAAAATATTTTTCCACCCAATTCACACCTACAATTTTTACACCCCCTTTTCACACCTACAATTTTTTTACACCCTTTTCACACCTCAAATTTATTTACACCCTTTTCAAACCTAAAATATTTTTTCACCCAATTCACACCTACAATTTTTACACCCCCTTTTCACACCTCAAATATTTTTACACCCTTTTCACACCTCAAATTTTTTACACCCAATTTACACCTACAATTTTTTACACCCCCGTGGACACCTCAAATTTATTTACACCCTTTTCAAACCTAAAATATTTTTCCACCCAATTCACACCTACACTTTTTACACCCCCTTTTCAAACCTAAAATATTTTTCCACCCAATTCCCACCTACACTTTTTACACCCCCTTTTCACGCCTAAAATTTTTTACACCCAATTCACACCTACAATTTTTTACACCCAATTCACACCTACAATTTTTTACACCCCCGTGGACACCTCAAATTTATTTACACCCTTTTCAAACCTAAAATATTTTTTCACCCAATTCACACCTACAGTTTTTACACCCCCTTTTCACACAGAAAATTTTTTTACACCCTTTTCACGCCTAAAATTTTTTACACCCAATTTACACCTACAATTTTTACACCCCCTTTTCACACCGAAAAAATTTTTTTACACCCTTTTTGCACCTAAATTTTCTTACACCATTTTAAAAGTGAAAATATTTTTACACCCTTTTCACACCTACAATTTTTTACACCCCCGTGGACACCTCAAATTTATTTACACCCTTATCAAACCTAAAATATTTTTCCACCCAATTCACACCTACAATTTTTACACCCCCTTTTCACACCTACAATTTTTTTACACCCTTTTCACACCTCAAATTTATTTACACCCTTTTCAAACCTAAAATATTTTTTCACCCAATTCACACCTACAATTTTTACACCCCCTTTTCACACCTCAAATATTTTTACACCCTTTTCACACCTCAAATTTTTTACACCCAATTTACACCTACAATTTTTTACACCCCCGTGGACACCTCAAATTTATTTACACCCTTTTCAAACCTAAAATATTTTTCCACCCAATTCACACCTACACTTTTTACACCCCCTTTTCAAACCTAAAATATTTTTCCACCCAATTCCCACCTACACTTTTTACACCCCCTTTTCACGCCTAAAATTTTTTACACCCAATTCACACCTACAATTTTTTACACCCAATTCACACCTACAATTTTTTACACCCCCGTGGACACCTCAAATTTATTTACACCCTTTTCAAACCTAAAATATTTTTTCACCCAATTCACACCTACAGTTTTTACACCCCCTTTTCACACAGAAAATTTTTTTACACCCTTTTCACGCCTAAAATTTTTTACACCCAATTTACACCTACAATTTTTACACCCCCTTTTCACACCGAAAAAATTTTTTTACACCCTTTTTGCACCTAAATTTTCTTACACCATTTTAAAAGTGAAAATATTTTTACACCCTTTTCACACCTACAATTTTTTACACCCCCGTGGACACCTCAAATTTATTTACACCCTTATCAAACCTAAAATATTTTTCCACCCAATTCACACCTACAATTTTTACACCCCCTTTTCACACCTACAATTTTTTTACACCCTTTTCACACCTCAAATTTATTTACACCCTTTTCAAACCTAAAATATTTTTTCACCCAATTCACACCTACAATTTTTACACCCCCTTTTCACACCTCAAATATTTTTACACCCTTTTCACACCTCAAATTTTTTACACCCAATTTACACCTACAATTTTTTACACCCCCGTGGACACCTCAAATTTATTTACACCCTTTTCAAACCTAAAATATTTTTCCACCCAATTCACACCTACACTTTTTACACCCCCTTTTCAAACCTAAAATATTTTTCCACCCAATTCCCACCTACACTTTTTACACCCCCTTTTCACGCCTAAAATTTTTTACACCCAATTCACACCTACAATTTTTTACACCCAATTCACACCTACAATTTTTTACACCCCCGTGGACACCTCAAATTTATTTACACCCTTTTCAAACCTAAAATATTTTTTCACCCAATTCACACCTACAGTTTTTACACCCCCTTTTCACACAGAAAATTTTTTTACACCCTTTTCACGCCTAAAATTTTTTACACCCAATTTACACCTACAATTTTTACACCCCCTTTTCACACCGAAAAAATTTTTTTACACCCTTTTTGCACCTAAATTTTCTTACACCATTTTAAAAGTGAAAATATTTTTACACCCTTTTCACACCTACAATTTTTTACACCCCCGTGGACACCTCAAATTTATTTACACCCTTATCAAACCTAAAATATTTTTCCACCCAATTCACACCTACAATTTTTACACCCCCTTTTCACACCTACAATTTTTTTACACCCTTTTCACACCTCAAATTTATTTACACCCTTTTCAAACCTAAAATATTTTTTCACCCAATTCACACCTACAATTTTTACACCCCCTTTTCACACCTCAAATATTTTTACACCCTTTTCACACCTCAAATTTTTTACACCCAATTTACACCTACAATTTTTTACACCCCCGTGGACACCTCAAATTTATTTACACCCTTTTCAAACCTAAAATATTTTTCCACCCAATTCACACCTACACTTTTTACACCCCCTTTTCAAACCTAAAATATTTTTCCACCCAATTCCCACCTACACTTTTTACACCCCCTTTTCACGCCTAAAATTTTTTACACCCAATTCACACCTACAATTTTTTACACCCAATTCACACCTACAATTTTTTACACCCCCGTGGACACCTCAAATTTATTTACACCCTTTTCAAACCTAAAATATTTTTTCACCCAATTCACACCTACAGTTTTTACACCCCCTTTTCACACAGAAAATTTTTTTACACCCTTTTCACGCCTAAAATTTTTTACACCCAATTTACACCTACAATTTTTACACCCCCTTTTCACACCGAAAAAATTTTTTTACACCCTTTTTGCACCTAAATTTTCTTACACCATTTTAAAAGTGAAAATATTTTTACACCCTTTTCACACCTACAATTTTTTACACCCCCGTGGACACCTCAAATTTATTTACACCCTTATCAAACCTAAAATATTTTTCCACCCAATTCACACCTACAATTTTTACACCCCCTTTTCACACCTACAATTTTTTTACACCCTTTTCACACCTCAAATTTATTTACACCCTTTTCAAACCTAAAATATTTTTTCACCCAATTCACACCTACAATTTTTACACCCCCTTTTCACACCTCAAATATTTTTACACCCTTTTCACACCTCAAATTTTTTACACCCAATTTACACCTACAATTTTTTACACCTCCGTGGACACCTCAAATTTATTTACACCCTTTTCAAACCTAAAATATTTTTCCACCCAATTCACACCTACACTTTTTACACCCCCTTTTCAAACCTAAAATATTTTTCCACCCAATTCCCACCTACACTTTTTACACCCCCTTTTCACGCCTAAAATTTTTTACACCCAATTCACACCTACAATTTTTTACACCCAATTCACACCTACAATTTTTTACACCCCCGTGGACACCTCAAATTTATTTACACCCTTTTCAAACCTAAAATATTTTTTCACCCAATTCACACCTACAGTTTTTACACCCCCTTTTCACACAGAAAATTTTTTTACACCCTTTTCACGCCTAAAATTTTTTACACCCAATTTACACCTACAATTTTTACACCCCCTTTTCACACCGAAAAAATTTTTTTACACCCTTTTTGCACCTAAATTTTCTTACACCATTTTAAAAGTGAAAATATTTTTACACCCTTTTCACACCTACAATTTTTTACACCCCCGTGGACACCTCAAATTTATTTACACCCTTATCAAACCTAAAATATTTTTCCACCCAATTCACACCTACAATTTTTACACCCCCTTTTCACACCTACAATTTTTTTACACCCTTTTCACACCTCAAATTTATTTACACCCTTTTCAAACCTAAAATATTTTTTCACCCAATTCACACCTACAATTTTTACACCCCCTTTTCACACCTCAAATATTTTTACACCCTTTTCACACCTCAAATTTTTTACACCCAATTTACACCTACAATTTTTTACACCCCCGTGGACACCTCAAATTTATTTACACCCTTTTCAAACCTAAAATATTTTTCCACCCAATTCACACCTACACTTTTTACACCCCCTTTTCAAACCTAAAATATTTTTCCACCCAATTCCCACCTACACTTTTTACACCCCCTTTTCACGCCTAAAATTTTTTACACCCAATTCACACCTACAATTTTTTACACCCAATTCACACCTACAATTTTTTACACCCCCGTGGACACCTCAAATTTATTTACACCCTTTTCAAACCTAAAATATTTTTTCACCCAATTCACACCTACAGTTTTTACACCCCCTTTTCACACAGAAAATTTTTTTACACCCTTTTCACGCCTAAAATTTTTTACACCCAATTTACACCTACAATTTTTACACCCCCTTTTCACACCGAAAAAATTTTTTTACACCCTTTTTGCACCTAAATTTTCTTACACCATTTTAAAAGTGAAAATATTTTTACACCCTTTTCACACCTACAATTTTTTACACCCCCGTGGACACCTCAAATTTATTTACACCCTTATCAAACCTAAAATATTTTTCCACCCAATTCACACCTACAATTTTTACACCCCCTTTTCACACCTACAATTTTTTTACACCCTTTTCACACCTCAAATTTATTTACACCCTTTTCAAACCTAAAATATTTTTTCACCCAATTCACACCTACAATTTTTACACCCCCTTTTCACACCTCAAATATTTTTACACCCTTTTCACACCTCAAATTTTTTACACCCAATTTACACCTACAATTTTTTACACCCCCGTGGACACCTCAAATTTATTTACACCCTTTTCAAACCTAAAATATTTTTCCACCCAATTCACACCTACACTTTTTACACCCCCTTTTCAAACCTAAAATATTTTTCCACCCAATTCCCACCTACACTTTTTACACCCCCTTTTCACGCCTAAAATTTTTTACACCCAATTCACACCTACAATTTTTTACACCCAATTCACACCTACAATTTTTTACACCCCCGTGGACACCTCAAATTTATTTACACCCTTTTCAAACCTAAAATATTTTTTCACCCAATTCACACCTACAGTTTTTACACCCCCTTTTCACACAGAAAATTTTTTTACACCCTTTTCACGCCTAAAATTTTTTACACCCAATTTACACCTACAATTTTTACACCCCCTTTTCACACCGAAAAAATTTTTTTACACCCTTTTTGCACCTAAATTTTCTTACACCATTTTAAAAGTGAAAATATTTTTACACCCTTTTCACACCTACAATTTTTTACACCCCCGTGGACACCTCAAATTTATTTACACCCTTATCAAACCTAAAATATTTTTCCACCCAATTCACACCTACAATTTTTACACCCCCTTTTCACACCTACAATTTTTTTACACCCTTTTCACACCTCAAATTTATTTACACCCTTTTCAAACCTAAAATATTTTTTCACCCAATTCACACCTACAATTTTTACACCCCCTTTTCACACCTCAAATATTTTTACACCCTTTTCACACCTCAAATTTTTTACACCCAATTTACACCTACAATTTTTTACACCCCCGTGGACACCTCAAATTTATTTACACCCTTTTCAAACCTAAAATATTTTTCCACCCAATTCACACCTACACTTTTTACACCCCCTTTTCAAACCTAAAATATTTTTCCACCCAATTCCCACCTACACTTTTTACACCCCCTTTTCACGCCTAAAATTTTTTACACCCAATTCACACCTACAATTTTTTACACCCAATTCACACCTACAATTTTTTACACCCCCGTGGACACCTCAAATTTATTTACACCCTTTTCAAACCTAAAATATTTTTTCACCCAATTCACACCTACAGTTTTTACACCCCCTTTTCACACCTCAAATATTTTTACACCCTTTTCACACCTCAAATTTTTTACACCCAATTTACACCTACAATTTTTTACACCCCCGTGGACACCTCAAATTTATTTACACCCTTTTCAAACCTAAAATATTTTTCCACCCAATTCACACCTACACTTTTTACACCCCCTTTTCAAACCTAAAATATTTTTCCACCCAATTCCCACCTACACTTTTTACACCCCCTTTTCACGCCTAAAATTTTTTACACCCAATTCACACCTACAATTTTTTACACCCAATTCACACCTACAATTTTTTACACCCCCGTGGACACCTCAAATTTATTTACACCCTTTTCAAACCTAAAATATTTTTTCACCCAATTCACACCTACAGTTTTTACACCCCCTTTTCACACAGAAAATTTTTTTACACCCTTTTCACGCCTAAAATTTTTTACACCCAATTTACACCTACAATTTTTACACCCCCTTTTCACACCGAAAAAATTTTTTTACACCCTTTTTGCACCTAAATTTTCTTACACCATTTTAAAAGTGAAAATATTTTTACACCCTTTTCACACCTACAATTTTTTACACCCCCGTGGACACCTCAAATTTATTTACACCCTTATCAAACCTAAAATATTTTTCCACCCAATTCACACCTACAATTTTTACACCCCCTTTTCACACCTACAATTTTTTTACACCCTTTTCACACCTCAAATTTATTTACACCCTTTTCAAACCTAAAATATTTTTTCACCCAATTCACACCTACAATTTTTACACCCCCTTTTCACACCTCAAATATTTTTACACCCTTTTCACACCTCAAATTTTTTACACCCAATTTACACCTACAATTTTTTACACCCCCGTGGACACCTCAAATTTATTTACACCCTTTTCAAACCTAAAATATTTTTCCACCCAATTCACACCTACACTTTTTACACCCCCTTTTCAAACCTAAAATATTTTTCCACCCAATTCCCACCTACACTTTTTACACCCCCTTTTCACGCCTAAAATTTTTTACACCCAATTCACACCTACAATTTTTTACACCCAATTCACACCTACAATTTTTTACACCCCCGTGGACACCTCAAATTTATTTACACCCTTTTCAAACCTAAAATATTTTTTCACCCAATTCACACCTACAGTTTTTACACCCCCTTTTCACACAGAAAATTTTTTTACACCCTTTTCACGCCTAAAATTTTTTACACCCAATTTACACCTACAATTTTTACACCCCCTTTTCACACCGAAAAAATTTTTTTACACCCTTTTTGCACCTAAATTTTCTTACACCATTTTAAAAGTGAAAATATTTTTACACCCTTTTCACACCTACAATTTTTTACACCCCCGTGGACACCTCAAATTTATTTACACCCTTATCAAACCTAAAATATTTTTCCACCCAATTCACACCTACAATTTTTACACCCCCTTTTCACACCTACAATTTTTTTACACCCTTTTCACACCTCAAATTTATTTACACCCTTTTCAAACCTAAAATATTTTTTCACCCAATTCACACCTACAATTTTTACACCCCCTTTTCACACCTCAAATATTTTTACACCCTTTTCACACCTCAAATTTTTTACACCCAATTTACACCTACAATTTTTTACACCCCCGTGGACACCTCAAATTTATTTACACCCTTTTCAAACCTAAAATATTTTTCCACCCAATTCACACCTACACTTTTTACACCCCCTTTTCAAACCTAAAATATTTTTCCACCCAATTCCCACCTACACTTTTTACACCCCCTTTTCACGCCTAAAATTTTTTACACCCAATTCACACCTACAATTTTTTACACCCAATTCACACCTACAATTTTTTACACCCCCGTGGACACCTCAAATTTATTTACACCCTTTTCAAACCTAAAATATTTTTTCACCCAATTCACACCTACAGTTTTTACACCCCCTTTTCACACAGAAAATTTTTTTACACCCTTTTCACGCCTAAAATTTTTTACACCCAATTTACACCTACAATTTTTACACCCCCTTTTCACACCGAAAAAATTTTTTTACACCCTTTTTGCACCTAAATTTTCTTACACCATTTTAAAAGTGAAAATATTTTTACACCCTTTTCACACCTACAATTTTTTACACCCCCGTGGACACCTCAAATTTATTTACACCCTTATCAAACCTAAAATATTTTTCCACCCAATTCACACCTACAATTTTTACACCCCCTTTTCACACCTACAATTTTTTTACACCCTTTTCACACCTCAAATTTATTTACACCCTTTTCAAACCTAAAATATTTTTTCACCCAATTCACACCTACAATTTTTACACCCCCTTTTCACACCTCAAATATTTTTACACCCTTTTCACACCTCAAATTTTTTACACCCAATTTACACCTACAATTTTTTACACCCCCGTGGACACCTCAAATTTATTTACACCCTTTTCAAACCTAAAATATTTTTCCACCCAATTCACACCTACACTTTTTACACCCCCTTTTCAAACCTAAAATATTTTTCCACCCAATTCCCACCTACACTTTTTACACCCCCTTTTCACGCCTAAAATTTTTTACACCCAATTCACACCTACAATTTTTTACACCCAATTCACACCTACAATTTTTTACACCCCCGTGGACACCTCAAATTTATTTACACCCTTTTCAAACCTAAAATATTTTTTCACCCAATTCACACCTACAGTTTTTACACCCCCTTTTCACATAGAAAATTTTTTTACACCCTTTTCACGCCTAAAATTTTTTACACCCAATTTACACCTACAATTTTTACACCCCCTTTTCACACCGAAAAAATTTTTTTACACCCTTTTTGCACCTAAATTTTCTTACACCATTTTAAAAGTGAAAATATTTTTACACCCTTTTCACACCTACAATTTTTTACACCCCCGTGGACACCTCAAATTTATTTACACCCTTATCAAACCTAAAATATTTTTCCACCCAATTCACACCTACAATTTTTACACCCCCTTTTCACACCTACAATTTTTTTACACCCTTTTCACACCTCAAATTTATTTACACCCTTTTCAAACCTAAAATATTTTTTCACCCAATTCACACCTACAATTTTTACACCCCCTTTTCACACCTCAAATATTTTTACACCCTTTTCACACCTCAAATTTTTTACACCCAATTTACACCTACAATTTTTTACACCCCCGTGGACACCTCAAATTTATTTACACCCTTTTCAAACCTAAAATATTTTTCCACCCAATTCACACCTACACTTTTTACACCCCCTTTTCAAACCTAAAATATTTTTCCACCCAATTCCCACCTACACTTTTTACACCCCCTTTTCACGCCTAAAATTTTTTACACCCAATTCACACCTACAATTTTTTACACCCAATTCACACCTACAATTTTTTACACCCCCGTGGACACCTCAAATTTATTTACACCCTTTTCAAACCTAAAATATTTTTTCACCCAATTCACACCTACAGTTTTTACACCCCCTTTTCACACAGAAAATTTTTTTACACCCTTTTCACGCCTAAAATTTTTTACACCCAATTTACACCTACAATTTTTACACCCCCTTTTCACACCGAAAAAATTTTTTTACACCCTTTTTGCACCTAAATTTTCTTACACCATTTTAAAAGTGAAAATATTTTTACACCCTTTTCACACCTACAATTTTTTACACCCCCGTGGACACCTCAAATTTATTTACACCCTTATCAAACCTAAAATATTTTTCCACCCAATTCACACCTACAATTTTTACACCCCCTTTTCACACCTACAATTTTTTTACACCCTTTTCACACCTCAAATTTATTTACACCCTTTTCAAACCTAAAATATTTTTTCACCCAATTCACACCTACAATTTTTACACCCCCTTTTCACACCTCAAATATTTTTACACCCTTTTCACACCTCAAATTTTTTACACCCAATTTACACCTACAATTTTTTACACCCCCGTGGACACCTCAAATTTATTTACACCCTTTTCAAACCTAAAATATTTTTCCACCCAATTCACACCTACACTTTTTACACCCCCTTTTCAAACCTAAAATATTTTTCCACCCAATTCCCACCTACACTTTTTACACCCCCTTTTCACGCCTAAAATTTTTTACACCCAATTCACACCTACAATTTTTTACACCCAATTCACACCTACAATTTTTTACACCCCCGTGGACACCTCAAATTTATTTACACCCTTTTCAAACCTAAAATATTTTTTCACCCAATTCACACCTACAGTTTTTACACCCCCTTTTCACACAGAAAATTTTTTTACACCCTTTTCATGCCTAAAATTTTTTACACCCAATTTACACCTACAATTTTTACACCCCCTTTTCACACCGAAAAAATTTTTTTACACCCTTTTTGCACCTAAATTTTCTTACACCATTTTAAAAGTGAAAATATTTTTACACCCTTTTCACACCTACAATTTTTTACACCCCCGTGGACACCTCAAATTTATTTACACCCTTATCAAACCTAAAATATTTTTCCACCCAATTCACACCTACAATTTTTACACCCCCTTTTCACACCTACAATTTTTTTACACCCTTTTCACACCTCAAATTTATTTACACCCTTTTCAAACCTAAAATATTTTTTCACCCAATTCACACCTACAATTTTTACACCCCCTTTTCACACCTCAAATATTTTTACACCCTTTTCACACCTCAAATTTTTTACACCCAATTTACACCTACAATTTTTTACACCCCCGTGGACACCTCAAATTTATTTACACCCTTTTCAAACCTAAAATATTTTTCCACCCAATTCACACCTACACTTTTTACACCCCCTTTTCAAACCTAAAATATTTTTCCACCCAATTCCCACCTACACTTTTTACACCCCCTTTTCACGCCTAAAATTTTTTACACCCAATTCACACCTACAATTTTTTACACCCAATTCACACCTACAATTTTTTACACCCCCGTGGACACCTCAAATTTATTTACACCCTTTTCAAACCTAAAATATTTTTTCACCCAATTCACACCTACAGTTTTTACACCCCCTTTTCACACAGAAAATTTTTTTACACCCTTTTCACGCCTAAAATTTTTTACACCCAATTTACACCTACAATTTTTACACCCCCTTTTCACACCGAAAAAATTTTTTTACACCCTTTTTGCACCTAAATTTTCTTACACCATTTTAAAAGTGAAAATATTTTTACACCCTTTTCACACCTACAATTTTTTACACCCCCGTGGACACCTCAAATTTATTTACACCCTTATCAAACCTAAAATATTTTTCCACCCAATTCACACCTACAATTTTTACACCCCCTTTTCACACCTACAATTTTTTTACACCCTTTTCACACCTCAAATTTATTTACACCCTTTTCAAACCTAAAATATTTTTTCACCCAATTCACACCTACAATTTTTACACCCCCTTTTCACACCTCAAATATTTTTACACCCTTTTCACACCTCAAATTTTTTACACCCAATTTACACCTACAATTTTTTACACCCCCGTGGACACCTCAAATTTATTTACACCCTTTTCAAACCTAAAATATTTTTCCACCCAATTCACACCTACACTTTTTACACCCCCTTTTCAAACCTAAAATATTTTTCCACCCAATTCCCACCTACACTTTTTACACCCCCTTTTCACGCCTAAAATTTTTTACACCCAATTCACACCTACAATTTTTTACACCCAATTCACACCTACAATTTTTTACACCCCCGTGGACACCTCAAATTTATTTACACCCTTTTCAAACCTAAAATATTTTTTCACCCAATTCACACCTACAGTTTTTACACCCCCTTTTCACACAGAAAATTTTTTTACACCCTTTTCACGCCTAAAATTTTTTACACCCAATTTACACCTACAATTTTTACACCCCCTTTTCACACCGAAAAAATTTTTTTACACCCTTTTTGCACCTAAATTTTCTTACACCATTTTAAAAGTGAAAATATTTTTACACCCTTTTCACACCTACAATTTTTTACACCCCCGTGGACACCTCAAATTTATTTACACCCTTATCAAACCTAAAATATTTTTCCACCCAATTCACACCTACAATTTTTACACCCCCTTTTCACACCTACAATTTTTTTACACCCTTTTCACACCTCAAATTTATTTACACCCTTTTCAAACCTAAAATATTTTTTCACCCAATTCACACCTACAATTTTTACACCCCCTTTTCACACCTCAAATATTTTTACACCCTTTTCACACCTCAAATTTTTTACACCCAATTTACACCTACAATTTTTTACACCCCCGTGGACACCTCAAATTTATTTACACCCTTTTCAAACCTAAAATATTTTTCCACCCAATTCACACCTACACTTTTTACACCCCCTTTTCAAACCTAAAATATTTTTCCACCCAATTCCCACCTACACTTTTTACACCCCCTTTTCACGCCTAAAATTTTTTACACCCAATTCACACCTACAATTTTTTACACCCAATTCACACCTACAATTTTTTACACCCCCGTGGACACCTCAAATTTATTTACACCCTTTTCAAACCTAAAATATTTTTTCACCCAATTCACACCTACAGTTTTTACACCCCCTTTTCACACAGAAAATTTTTTTACACCCTTTTCACGCCTAAAATTTTTTACACCCAATTTACACCTACAATTTTTACACCCCCTTTTCACACCGAAAAAATTTTTTTACACCCTTTTTGCACCTAAATTTTCTTACACCATTTTAAAAGTGAAAATATTTTTACACCCTTTTCACACCTACAATTTTTTACACCCCCGTGGACACCTCAAATTTATTTACACCCTTATCAAACCTAAAATATTTTTCCACCCAATTCACACCTACAATTTTTACACCCCCTTTTCACACCTACAATTTTTTTACACCCTTTTCACACCTCAAATTTATTTACACCCTTTTCAAACCTAAAATATTTTTTCACCCAATTCACACCTACAATTTTTACACCCCCTTTTCACACCTCAAATATTTTTACACCCTTTTCACACCTCAAATTTTTTACACCCAATTTACACCTACAATTTTTTACACCCCCGTGGACACCTCAAATTTATTTACACCCTTTTCAAACCTAAAATATTTTTCCACCCAATTCACACCTACACTTTTTACACCCCCTTTTCAAACCTAAAATATTTTTCCACCCAATTCCCACCTACACTTTTTACACCCCCTTTTCACGCCTAAAATTTTTTACACCCAATTCACACCTACAATTTTTTACACCCAATTCACACCTACAATTTTTTACACCCCCGTGGACACCTCAAATTTATTTACACCCTTTTCAAACCTAAAATATTTTTTCACCCAATTCACACCTACAGTTTTTACACCCCCTTTTCACACAGAAAATTTTTTTACACCCTTTTCACGCCTAAAATTTTTTACACCCAATTTACACCTACAATTTTTACACCCCCTTTTCACACCGAAAAAATTTTTTTACACCCTTTTTGCACCTAAATTTTCTTACACCATTTTAAAAGTGAAAATATTTTTACACCCTTTTCACACCTACAATTTTTTACACCCCCGTGGACACCTCAAATTTATTTACACCCTTATCAAACCTAAAATATTTTTCCACCCAATTCACACCTACAATTTTTACACCCCCTTTTCACACCTACAATTTTTTTACACCCTTTTCACACCTCAAATTTATTTACACCCTTTTCAAACCTAAAATATTTTTTCACCCAATTCACACCTACAATTTTTACACCCCCTTTTCACACCTCAAATATTTTTACACCCTTTTCACACCTCAAATTTTTTACACCCAATTTACACCTACAATTTTTTACACCCCCGTGGACACCTCAAATTTATTTACACCCTTTTCAAACCTAAAATATTTTTCCACCCAATTCACACCTACACTTTTTACACCCCCTTTTCAAACCTAAAATATTTTTCCACCCAATTCCCACCTACACTTTTTACACCCCCTTTTCACGCCTAAAATTTTTTACAACCAATTCACACCTACAATTTTTTACACCCAATTCACACCTACAATTTTTTACACCCCCGTGGACACCTCAAATTTATTTACACCCTTTTCAAACCTAAAATATTTTTTCACCCAATTCACACCTACAGTTTTTACACCCCCTTTTCACACAGAAAATTTTTTTACACCCTTTTCACGCCTAAAATTTTTTACACCCAATTTACACCTACAATTTTTACACCCCCTTTTCACACCGAAAAAATTTTTTTACACCCTTTTTGCACCTAAATTTTCTTACACCATTTTAAAAGTGAAAATATTTTTACACCCTTTTCACACCTACAATTTTTTTACACCCTTTTCACACCTCAAATTTATTTACACCCTTTTCAAACCTATAATATTTTTTCACCCAATTCACACCTACAATTTTTACACCCCCTTTTCACACCTCAAATATTTTTACACCCTTTTCACACCTCAAATTTTTTACACCCAATTTACACCTACAATTTTTTACACCCCCGTGGACACCTCAAATTTATTTACACCCTTTTCAAACCTAAAATATTTTTCCACCCAATTCACACCTACACTTTTTACACCCCCTTTTCAAACCTAAAATATTTTTCCACCCAATTCCCACCTACACTTTTTACACCCCCTTTTCACGCCTAAAATTTTTTACACCCAATTCACACCTACAATTTTTTACACCCAATTCACACCTACAATTTTTTACACCCCCGTGGACACCTCAAATTTATTTACACCCTTTTCAAACCTAAAATATTTTTTCACCCAATTCACACCTACAGTTTTTACACCCCCTTTTCACACAGAAAATTTTTTTACACCCTTTTCACGCCTAAAATTTTTTACACCCAATTTACACCTACAATTTTTACACCCCCTTTTCACACCGAAAAAATTTTTTTACACCCTTTTTGCACCTAAATTTTCTTACACCATTTTAAAAGTGAAAATATTTTTACACCCTTTTCACACCTACAATTTTTTACACCCCCGTGGACACCTCAAATTTATTTACACCCTTATCAAACCTAAAATATTTTTCCACCCAATTCACACCTACAATTTTTACACCCCCTTTTCACACCTACAATTTTTTTACACCCTTTTCACACCTCAAATTTATTTACACCCTTTTCAAACCTAAAATATTTTTTCACCCAATTCACACCTACAATTTTTACACCCCCTTTTCACACCTCAAATATTTTTACACCCTTTTCACACCTCAAATTTTTTACACCCAATTTACACCTACAATTTTTTACACCCCCGTGGACACCTCAAATTTATTTACACCCTTTTCAAACCTAAAATATTTTTCCACCCAATTCACACCTACACTTTTTACACCCCCTTTTCAAACCTAAAATATTTTTCCACCCAATTCCCACCTACACTTTTTACACCCCCTTTTCACGCCTAAAATTTTTTACACCCAATTCACACCTACAATTTTTTACACCCAATTCACACCTACAATTTTTTACACCCCCGTGGACACCTCAAATTTATTTACACCCTTTTCAAACCTAAAATATTTTTTCACCCAATTCACACCTACAGTTTTTACACCCCCTTTTCACACAGAAAATTTTTTTACACCCTTTTCACGCCTAAAATTTTTTACACCCAATTTACACCTACAATTTTTACACCCCCTTTTCACACCGAAAAAATTTTTTTACACCCTTTTTGCACCTAAATTTTCTTACACCATTTTAAAAGTGAAAATATTTTTACACCCTTTTCACACCTACAATTTTTTACACCCCCGTGGACACCTCAAATTTATTTACACCCTTATCAAACCTAAAATATTTTTCCACCCAATTCACACCTACAATTTTTACACCCCCTTTTCACACCTACAATTTTTTTACACCCTTTTCACACCTCAAATTTATTTACACCCTTTTCAAACCTAAAATATTTTTTCACCCAATTCACACCTACAATTTTTACACCCCCTTTTCACACCTCAAATATTTTTACACCCTTTTCACACCTCAAATTTTTTACACCCAATTTACACCTACAATTTTTTACACCCCCGTGGACACCTCAAATTTATTTACACCCTTTTCAAACCTAAAATATTTTTCCACCCAATTCACACCTACACTTTTTACACCCCCTTTTCAAACCTAAAATATTTTTCCACCCAATTCCCACCTACACTTTTTACACCCCCTTTTCACGCCTAAAATTTTTTACAACCAATTCACACCTACAATTTTTTACACCCAATTCACACCTACAATTTTTTACACCCCCGTGGACACCTCAAATTTATTTACACCCTTTTCAAACCTAAAATATTTTTTCACCCAATTCACACCTACAGTTTTTACACCCCCTTTTCACACAGAAAATTTTTTTACACCCTTTTCACGCCTAAAATTTTTTACACCCAATTTACACCTACAATTTTTACACCCCCTTTTCACACCGAAAAAATTTTTTTACACCCTTTTTGCACCTAAATTTTCTTACACCATTTTAAAAGTGAAAATATTTTTACACCCTTTTCACACCTACAATTTTTTTACACCCTTTTCACACCTCAAATTTATTTACACCCTTTTCAAACCTATAATATTTTTTCACCCAATTCACACCTACAATTTTTACACCCCCTTTTCACACCTCAAATATTTTTACACCCTTTTCACACCTCAAATTTTTTACACCCAATTTACACCTACAATTTTTTACACCCCCGTGGACACCTCAAATTTATTTACACCCTTTTCAAACCTAAAATATTTTTCCACCCAATTCACACCTACACTTTTTACACCCCCTTTTCAAACCTAAAATATTTTTCCACCCAATTCCCACCTACACTTTTTACACCCCCTTTTCACGCCTAAAATTTTTTACACCCAATTCACACCTACAATTTTTTACACCCAATTCACACCTACAATTTTTTACACCCCCGTGGACACCTCAAATTTATTTACACCCTTTTCAAACCTAAAATATTTTTTCACCCAATTCACACCTACAGTTTTTACACCCCCTTTTCACACAGAAAATTTTTTTACACCCTTTTCACGCCTAAAATTTTTTACACCCAATTTACACCTACAATTTTTACACCCCCTTTTCACACCGAAAAAATTTTTTTACACCCTTTTTGCACCTAAATTTTCTTACACCATTTTAAAAGTGAAAATATTTTTACACCCTTTTCACACCTACAATTTTTTACACCCCCGTGGACACCTCAAATTTATTTACACCCTTATCAAACCTAAAATATTTTTCCACCCAATTCACACCTACAATTTTTACACCCCCTTTTCACACCTACAATTTTTTTACACCCTTTTCACACCTCAAATTTATTTACACCCTTTTCAAACCTAAAATATTTTTTCACCCAATTCACACCTACAATTTTTACACCCCCTTTTCACACCTCAAATATTTTTACACCCTTTTCACACCTCAAATTTTTTACACCCAATTTACACCTACAATTTTTTACACCCCCGTGGACACCTCAAATTTATTTACACCCTTTTCAAACCTAAAATATTTTTCCACCCAATTCACACCTACACTTTTTACACCCCCTTTTCAAACCTAAAATATTTTTCCACCCAATTCCCACCTACACTTTTTACACCCCCTTTTCACGCCTAAAATTTTTTACACCCAATTCACACCTACAATTTTTTACACCCAATTCACACCTACAATTTTTTACACCCCCGTGGACACCTCAAATTTATTTACACCCTTTTCAAACCTAAAATATTTTTTCACCCAATTCACACCTACAGTTTTTACACCCCCTTTTCACACAGAAAATTTTTTTACACCCTTTTCACGCCTAAAATTTTTTACACCCAATTTACACCTACAATTTTTACACCCCCTTTTCACACCGAAAAAATTTTTTTACACCCTTTTTGCACCTAAATTTTCTTACACCATTTTAAAAGTGAAAATATTTTTACACCCTTTTCACACCTACAATTTTTTACACCCCCGTGGACACCTCAAATTTATTTACACCCTTATCAAACCTAAAATATTTTTCCACCCAATTCACACCTACAATTTTTACACCCCCTTTTCACACCTACAATTTTTTTACACCCTTTTCACACCTCAAATTTATTTACACCCTTTTCAAACCTAAAATATTTTTTCACCCAATTCACACCTACAATTTTTACACCCCCTTTTCACACCTCAAATATTTTTACACCCTTTTCACACCTCAAATTTTTTACACCCAATTTACACCTACAATTTTTTACACCCCCGTGGACACCTCAAATTTATTTACACCCTTTTCAAACCTAAAATATTTTTCCACCCAATTCACACCTACACTTTTTACACCCCCTTTTCAAACCTAAAATATTTTTCCACCCAATTCCCACCTACACTTTTTACACCCCCTTTTCACGCCTAAAATTTTTTACACCCAATTCACACCTACAATTTTTTACACCCAATTCACACCTACAATTTTTTACACCCCCGTGGACACCTCAAATTTATTTACACCCTTTTCAAACCTAAAATATTTTTTCACCCAATTCACACCTACAGTTTTTACACCCCCTTTTCACACAGAAAATTTTTTTACACCCTTTTCACGCCTAAAATTTTTTACACCCAATTTACACCTACAATTTTTACACCCCCTTTTCACACCGAAAAAATTTTTTTACACCCTTTTTGCACCTAAATTTTCTTACACCATTTTAAAAGTGAAAATATTTTTACACCCTTTTCACACCTACAATTTTTTACACCCCCGTGGACACCTCAAATTTATTTACACCCTTATCAAACCTAAAATATTTTTCCACCCAATTCACACCTACAATTTTTACACCCCCTTTTCACACCTACAATTTTTTTACACCCTTTTCACACCTCAAATTTATTTACACCCTTTTCAAACCTAAAATATTTTTTCACCCAATTCACACCTACAATTTTTACACCCCCTTTTCACACCTCAAATATTTTTACACCCTTTTCACACCTCAAATTTTTTACACCCAATTTACACCTACAATTTTTTACACCCCCGTGGACACCTCAAATTTATTTACACCCTTTTCAAACCTAAAATATTTTTCCACCCAATTCACACCTACACTTTTTACACCCCCTTTTCAAACCTAAAATATTTTTCCACCCAATTCCCACCTACACTTTTTACACCCCCTTTTCACGCCTAAAATTTTTTACACCCAATTCACACCTACAATTTTTTACACCCAATTCACACCTACAATTTTTTACACCCCCGTGGACACCTCAAATTTATTTACACCCTTTTCAAACCTAAAATATTTTTTCACCCAATTCACACCTACAGTTTTTACACCCCCTTTTCACACAGAAAATTTTTTTACACCCTTTTCACGCCTAAAATTTTTTACACCCAATTTACACCTACAATTTTTACACCCCCTTTTCACACCGAAAAAATTTTTTTACACCCTTTTTGCACCTAAATTTTCTTACACCATTTTAAAAGTGAAAATATTTTTACACCCTTTTCACACCTACAATTTTTTACACCCCCGTGGACACCTCAAATTTATTTACACCCTTATCAAACCTAAAATATTTTTCCACCCAATTCACACCTACAATTTTTACACCCCCTTTTCACACCTACAATTTTTTTACACCCTTTTCACACCTCAAATTTATTTACACCCTTTTCAAACCTAAAATATTTTTTCACCCAATTCACACCTACAATTTTTACACCCCCTTTTCACACCTCAAATATTTTTACACCCTTTTCACACCTCAAATTTTTTACACCCAATTTACACCTACAATTTTTTACACCCCCGTGGACACCTCAAATTTATTTACACCCTTTTCAAACCTAAAATATTTTTCCACCCAATTCACACCTACACTTTTTACACCCCCTTTTCAAACCTAAAATATTTTTCCACCCAATTCCCACCTACACTTTTTACACCCCCTTTTCACGCCTAAAATTTTTTACACCCAATTCACACCTACAATTTTTTACACCCAATTCACACCTACAATTTTTTACACCCCCGTGGACACCTCAAATTTATTTACACCCTTTTCAAACCTAAAATATTTTTTCACCCAATTCACACCTACAGTTTTTACACCCCCTTTTCACACAGAAAATTTTTTTACACCCTTTTCACGCCTAAAATTTTTTACACCCAATTTACACCTACAATTTTTACACCCCCTTTTCACACCGAAAAAATTTTTTTACACCCTTTTTGCACCTAAATTTTCTTACACCATTTTAAAAGTGAAAATATTTTTACACCCTTTTCACACCTACAATTTTTTACACCCCCGTGGACACCTCAAATTTATTTACACCCTTATCAAACCTAAAATATTTTTCCACCCAATTCACACCTACAATTTTTACACCCCCTTTTCACACCTACAATTTTTTTACACCCTTTTCACACCTCAAATTTATTTACACCCTTTTCAAACCTAAAATATTTTTTCACCCAATTCACACCTACAATTTTTACACCCCCTTTTCACACCTCAAATATTTTTACACCCTTTTCACACCTCAAATTTTTTACACCCAATTTACACCTACAATTTTTTACACCCCCGTGGACACCTCAAATTTATTTACACCCTTTTCAAACCTAAAATATTTTTCCACCCAATTCACACCTACACTTTTTACACCCCCTTTTCAAACCTAAAATATTTTTCCACCCAATTCCCACCTACACTTTTTACACCCCCTTTTCACGCCTAAAATTTTTTACACCCAATTCACACCTACAATTTTTTACACCCAATTCACACCTACAATTTTTTACACCCCCGTGGACACCTCAAATTTATTTACACCCTTTTCAAACCTAAAATATTTTTTCACCCAATTCACACCTACAGTTTTTACACCCCCTTTTCACACAGAAAATTTTTTTACACCCTTTTCACGCCTAAAATTTTTTACACCCAATTTACACCTACAATTTTTACACCCCCTTTTCACACCGAAAAAATTTTTTTACACCCTTTTTGCACCTAAATTTTCTTACACCATTTTAAAAGTGAAAATATTTTTACACCCTTTTCACACCTACAATTTTTTACACCCCCGTGGACACCTCAAATTTATTTACACCCTTATCAAACCTAAAATATTTTTCCACCCAATTCACACCTACAATTTTTACACCCCCTTTTCACACCTACAATTTTTTTACACCCTTTTCACACCTCAAATTTATTTACACCCTTTTCAAACCTAAAATATTTTTTCACCCAATTCACACCTACAATTTTTACACCCCCTTTTCACACCTCAAATATTTTTACACCCTTTTCACACCTCAAATTTTTTACACCCAATTTACACCTACAATTTTTTACACCCCCGTGGACACCTCAAATTTATTTACACCCTTTTCAAACCTAAAATATTTTTCCACCCAATTCACACCTACACTTTTTACACCCCCTTTTCAAACCTAAAATATTTTTCCACCCAATTCCCACCTACACTTTTTACACCCCCTTTTCACGCCTAAAATTTTTTACACCCAATTCACACCTACAATTTTTTACACCCAATTCACACCTACAATTTTTTACACCCCCGTGGACACCTCAAATTTATTTACACCCTTTTCAAACCTAAAATATTTTTTCACCCAATTCACACCTACAGTTTTTACACCCCCTTTTCACACAGAAAATTTTTTTACACCCTTTTCACGCCTAAAATTTTTTACACCCAATTTACACCTACAATTTTTACACCCCCTTTTCACACCGAAAAAATTTTTTTACACCCTTTTTGCACCTAAATTTTCTTACACCATTTTAAAAGTGAAAATATTTTTACACCCTTTTCACACCTACAATTTTTTACACCCCCGTGGACACCTCAAATTTATTTACACCCTTATCAAACCTAAAATATTTTTCCACCCAATTCACACCTACAATTTTTACACCCCCTTTTCACACCTACAATTTTTTTACACCCTTTTCACACCTCAAATTTATTTACACCCTTTTCAAACCTAAAATATTTTTTCACCCAATTCACACCTACAATTTTTACACCCCCTTTTCACACCTCAAATATTTTTACACCCTTTTCACACCTCAAATTTTTTACACCCAATTTACACCTACAATTTTTTACACCCCCGTGGACACCTCAAATTTATTTACACCCTTTTCAAACCTAAAATATTTTTCCACCCAATTCACACCTACACTTTTTACACCCCCTTTTCAAACCTAAAATATTTTTCCACCCAATTCCCACCTACACTTTTTACACCCCCTTTTCACGCCTAAAATTTTTTACACCCAATTCACACCTACAATTTTTTACACCCAATTCACACCTACAATTTTTTACACCCCCGTGGACACCTCAAATTTATTTACACCCTTTTCAAACCTAAAATATTTTTTCACCCAATTCACACCTACAGTTTTTACACCCCCTTTTCACACAGAAAATTTTTTTACACCCTTTTCACGCCTAAAATTTTTTACACCCAATTTACACCTACAATTTTTACACCCCCTTTTCACACCGAAAAAATTTTTTTACACCCTTTTTGCACCTAAATTTTCTTACACCATTTTAAAAGTGAAAATATTTTTACACCCTTTTCACACCTACAATTTTTTACACCCCCGTGGACACCTCAAATTTATTTACACCCTTATCAAACCTAAAATATTTTTCCACCCAATTCACACCTACAATTTTTACACCCCCTTTTCACACCTACAATTTTTTTACACCCTTTTCACACCTCAAATTTATTTACACCCTTTTCAAACCTAAAATATTTTTTCACCCAATTCACACCTACAATTTTTACACCCCCTTTTCACACCTCAAATATTTTTACACCCTTTTCACACCTCAAATTTTTTACACCCAATTTACACCTACAATTTTTTACACCCCCGTGGACACCTCAAATTTATTTACACCCTTTTCAAACCTAAAATATTTTTCCACCCAATTCACACCTACACTTTTTACACCCCCTTTTCAAACCTAAAATATTTTTCCACCCAATTCCCACCTACACTTTTTACACCCCCTTTTCACGCCTAAAATTTTTTACACCCAATTCACACCTACAATTTTTTACACCCAATTCACACCTACAATTTTTTACACCCCCGTGGACACCTCAAATTTATTTACACCCTTTTCAAACCTAAAATATTTTTTCACCCAATTCACACCTACAGTTTTTACACCCCCTTTTCACACAGAAAATTTTTTTACACCCTTTTCACGCCTAAAATTTTTTACACCCAATTTACACCTACAATTTTTACACCCCCTTTTCACACCGAAAAAATTTTTTTACACCCTTTTTGCACCTAAATTTTCTTACACCATTTTAAAAGTGAAAATATTTTTACACCCTTTTCACACCTACAATTTTTTACACCCCCGTGGACACCTCAAATTTATTTACACCCTTATCAAACCTAAAATATTTTTCCACCCAATTCACACCTACAATTTTTACACCCCCTTTTCACACCTACAATTTTTTTACACCCTTTTCACACCTCAAATTTATTTACACCCTTTTCAAACCTAAAATATTTTTTCACCCAATTCACACCTACAATTTTTACACCCCCTTTTCACACCTCAAATATTTTTACACCCTTTTCACACCTCAAATTTTTTACACCCAATTTACACCTACAATTTTTTACACCCCCGTGGACACCTCAAATTTATTTACACCCTTTTCAAACCTAAAATATTTTTCCACCCAATTCACACCTACACTTTTTACACCCCCTTTTCAAACCTAAAATATTTTTCCACCCAATTCCCACCTACACTTTTTACACCCCCTTTTCACGCCTAAAATTTTTTACACCCAATTCACACCTACAATTTTTTACACCCAATTCACACCTACAATTTTTTACACCCCCGTGGACACCTCAAATTTATTTACACCCTTTTCAAACCTAAAATATTTTTTCACCCAATTCACACCTACAGTTTTTACACCCCCTTTTCACACAGAAAATTTTTTTACACCCTTTTCACGCCTAAAATTTTTTACACCCAATTTACACCTACAATTTTTACACCCCCTTTTCACACCGAAAAAATTTTTTTACACCCTTTTTGCACCTAAATTTTCTTACACCATTTTAAAAGTGAAAATATTTTTACACCCTTTTCACACCTACAATTTTTTACACCCCCGTGGACACCTCAAATTTATTTACACCCTTATCAAACCTAAAATATTTTTCCACCCAATTCACACCTACAATTTTTACACCCCCTTTTCACACCTACAATTTTTTTACACCCTTTTCACACCTCAAATTTATTTACACCCTTTTCAAACCTAAAATATTTTTTCACCCAATTCACACCTACAATTTTTACACCCCCTTTTCACACCTCAAATATTTTTACACCCTTTTCACACCTCAAATTTTTTACACCCAATTTACACCTACAATTTTTTACACCCCCGTGGACACCTCAAATTTATTTACACCCTTTTCAAACCTAAAATATTTTTCCACCCAATTCACACCTACACTTTTTACACCCCCTTTTCAAACCTAAAATATTTTTCCACCCAATTCCCACCTACACTTTTTACACCCCCTTTTCACGCCTAAAATTTTTTACACCCAATTCACACCTACAATTTTTTACACCCAATTCACACCTACAATTTTTTACACCCCCGTGGACACCTCAAATTTATTTACACCCTTTTCAAACCTAAAATATTTTTTCACCCAATTCACACCTACAGTTTTTACACCCCCTTTTCACACAGAAAATTTTTTTACACCCTTTTCACGCCTAAAATTTTTTACACCCAATTTACACCTACAATTTTTACACCCCCTTTTCACACCGAAAAAATTTTTTTACACCCTTTTTGCACCTAAATTTTCTTACACCATTTTAAAAGTGAAAATATTTTTACACCCTTTTCACACCTACAATTTTTTACACCCCCGTGGACACCTCAAATTTATTTACACCCTTATCAAACCTAAAATATTTTTCCACCCAATTCACACCTACAATTTTTACACCCCCTTTTCACACCTACAATTTTTTTACACCTTTTCACACCTCAAATTTATTTACACCCTTTTCAAACCTAAAATATTTTTTCACCCAATTCACACCTACAATTTTTACACCCCCTTTTCACACCTCAAATATTTTTACACCCTTTTCACACCTCAAATTTTTTACACCCAATTTACACCTACAATTTTTTACACCCCCGTGGACACCTCAAATTTATTTACACCCTTTTCAAACCTAAAATATTTTTCCACCCAATTCACACCTACACTTTTTACACCCCCTTTTCAAACCTAAAATATTTTTCCACCCAATTCCCACCTACACTTTTTACACCCCCTTTTCACGCCTAAAATTTTTTACACCCAATTCACACCTACAATTTTTTACACCCAATTCACACCTACAATTTTTTACACCCCCGTGGACACCTCAAATTTATTTACACCCTTTTCAAACCTAAAATATTTTTTCACCCAATTCACACCTACAGTTTTTACACCCCCTTTTCACACAGAAAATTTTTTTACACCCTTTTCACGCCTAAAATTTTTTACACCCAATTTACACCTACAATTTTTACACCCCCTTTTCACACCGAAAAAATTTTTTTACACCCTTTTTGCACCTAAATTTTCTTACACCATTTTAAAAGTGAAAATATTTTTACACCCTTTTCACACCTACAATTTTTTACACCCCCGTGGACACCTCAAATTTATTTACACCCTTATCAAACCTAAAATATTTTTCCACCCAATTCACACCTACAATTTTTACACCCCCTTTTCACACCTACAATTTTTTTACACCCTTTTCACACCTCAAATTTTTTACACCCAATTTACACCTACAATTTTTTACACCCCCGTGGACACCTCAAATTTATTTACACCCTTTTCAAACCTAAAATATTTTTCCACCCAATTCACACCTACACTTTTTACACCCCCTTTTCAAACCTAAAATATTTTTCCACCCAATTCCCACCTACACTTTTTACACCCCCTTTTCACGCCTAAAATTTTTTACACCCAATTCACACCTACAATTTTTTACACCCAATTCACACCTACAATTTTTTACACCCCCGTGGACACCTCAAATTTATTTACACCCTTTTCAAACCTAAAATATTTTTTCACCCAATTCACACCTACAGTTTTTACACCCCCTTTTCACACAGAAAATTTTTTTACACCCTTTTCACGCCTAAAATTTTTTACACCCAATTTACACCTACAATTTTTACACCCCCTTTTCACACCGAAAAAATTTTTTTACACCCTTTTTGCACCTAAATTTTCTTACACCATTTTAAAAGTGAAAATATTTTTACACCCTTTTCACACCTACAATTTTTTACACCCCCGTGGACACCTCAAATTTATTTACACCCTTATCAAACCTAAAATATTTTTCCACCCAATTCACACCTACAATTTTTACACCCCCTTTTCACACCTACAATTTTTTTACACCCTTTTCACACCTCAAATTTATTTACACCCTTTTCAAACCTAAAATATTTTTTCACCCAATTCACACCTACAATTTTTACACCCCCTTTTCACACCTCAAATATTTTTACACCCTTTTCACACCTCAAATTTTTTACACCCAATTTACACCTACAATTTTTTACACCCCCGTGGACACCTCAAATTTATTTACACCCTTTTCAAACCTAAAATATTTTTCCACCCAATTCACACCTACACTTTTTACACCCCCTTTTCAAACCTAAAATATTTTTCCACCCAATTCCCACCTACACTTTTTACACCCCCTTTTCACGCCTAAAATTTTTTACACCCAATTCACACCTACAATTTTTTACACCCAATTCACACCTACAATTTTTTACACCCCCGTGGACACCTCAAATTTATTTACACCCTTTTCAAACCTAAAATATTTTTTCACCCAATTCACACCTACAGTTTTTACACCCCCTTTTCACACAGAAAATTTTTTTACACCCTTTTCACGCCTAAAATTTTTTACACCCAATTTACACCTACAATTTTTACACCCCCTTTTCACACCGAAAAAATTTTTTTACACCCTTTTTGCACCTAAATTTTCTTACACCATTTTAAAAGTGAAAATATTTTTACACCCTTTTCACACCTACAATTTTTTACACCCCCGTGGACACCTCAAATTTATTTACACCCTTATCAAACCTAAAATATTTTTCCACCCAATTCACACCTACAATTTTTACACCCCCTTTTCACACCTACAATTTTTTTACACCCTTTTCACACCTCAAATTTATTTACACCCTTTTCAAACCTAAAATATTTTTTCACCCAATTCACACCTACAATTTTTACACCCCCTTTTCACACCTCAAATATTTTTACACCCTTTTCACACCTCAAATTTTTTACACCCAATTTACACCTACAATTTTTTACACCCCCGTGGACACCTCAAATTTATTTACACCCTTTTCAAACCTAAAATATTTTTCCACCCAATTCACACCTACACTTTTTACACCCCCTTTTCAAACCTAAAATATTTTTCCACCCAATTCCCACCTACACTTTTTACACCCCCTTTTCACGCCTAAAATTTTTTACACCCAATTCACACCTACAATTTTTTACACCCAATTCACACCTACAATTTTTTACACCCCCGTGGACACCTCAAATTTATTTACACCCTTTTCAAACCTAAAATATTTTTTCACCCAATTCACACCTACAGTTTTTACACCCCCTTTTCACACAGAAAATTTTTTTACACCCTTTTCACGCCTAAAATTTTTTACACCCAATTTACACCTACAATTTTTACACCCCCTTTTCACACCGAAAAAATTTTTTTACACCCTTTTTGCACCTAAATTTTCTTACACCATTTTAAAAGTGAAAATATTTTTACACCCTTTTCACACCTACAATTTTTTACACCCCCGTGGACACCTCAAATTTATTTACACCCTTATCAAACCTAAAATATTTTTCCACCCAATTCACACCTACAATTTTTACACCCCCTTTTCACACCTACAATTTTTTTACACCTTTTCACACCTCAAATTTATTTACACCCTTTTCAAACCTAAAATATTTTTTCACCCAATTCACACCTACAATTTTTACACCCCCTTTTCACACCTCAAATATTTTTACACCCTTTTCACACCTCAAATTTTTTACACCCAATTTACACCTACAATTTTTTACACCCCCGTGGACACCTCAAATTTATTTACACCCTTTTCAAACCTAAAATATTTTTCCACCCAATTCACACCTACACTTTTTACACCCCCTTTTCAAACCTAAAATATTTTTCCACCCAATTCCCACCTACACTTTTTACACCCCCTTTTCACGCCTAAAATTTTTTACACCCAATTCACACCTACAATTTTTTACACCCAATTCACACCTACAATTTTTTACACCCCCGTGGACACCTCAAATTTATTTACACCCTTTTCAAACCTAAAATATTTTTTCACCCAATTCACACCTACAGTTTTTACACCCCCTTTTCACACAGAAAATTTTTTTACACCCTTTTCACGCCTAAAATTTTTTACACCCAATTTACACCTACAATTTTTACACCCCCTTTTCACACCGAAAAAATTTTTTTACACCCTTTTTGCACCTAAATTTTCTTACACCATTTTAAAAGTGAAAATATTTTTACACCCTTTTCACACCTACAATTTTTTACACCCCCGTGGACACCTCAAATTTATTTACACCCTTATCAAACCTAAAATATTTTTCCACCCAATTCACACCTACAATTTTTACACCCCCTTTTCACACCTACAATTTTTTTACACCCTTTTCACACCTCAAATTTTTTACACCCAATTTACACCTACAATTTTTTACACCCCCGTGGACACCTCAAATTTATTTACACCCTTTTCAAACCTAAAATATTTTTCCACCCAATTCACACCTACACTTTTTACACCCCCTTTTCAAACCTAAAATATTTTTCCACCCAATTCCCACCTACACTTTTTACACCCCCTTTTCACGCCTAAAATTTTTTACACCCAATTCACACCTACAATTTTTTACACCCAATTCACACCTACAATTTTTTACACCCCCGTGGACACCTCAAATTTATTTACACCCTTTTCAAACCTAAAATATTTTTTCACCCAATTCACACCTACAGTTTTTACACCCCCTTTTCACACAGAAAATTTTTTTACACCCTTTTCACGCCTAAAATTTTTTACACCCAATTTACACCTACAATTTTTACACCCCCTTTTCACACCGAAAAAATTTTTTTACACCCTTTTTGCACCTAAATTTTCTTACACCATTTTAAAAGTGAAAATATTTTTACACCCTTTTCACACCTACAATTTTTTACACCCCCGTGGACACCTCAAATTTATTTACACCCTTATCAAACCTAAAATATTTTTCCACCCAATTCACACCTACAATTTTTACACCCCCTTTTCACACCTACAATTTTTTTACACCCTTTTCACACCTCAAATTTATTTACACCCTTTTCAAACCTAAAATATTTTTTCACCCAATTCACACCTACAATTTTTACACCCCCTTTTCACACCTCAAATATTTTTACACCCTTTTCACACCTCAAATTTTTTACACCCAATTTACACCTACAATTTTTTACACCCCCGTGGACACCTCAAATTTATTTACACCCTTTTCAAACCTAAAATATTTTTCCACCCAATTCACACCTACACTTTTTACACCCCCTTTTCAAACCTAAAATATTTTTCCACCCAATTCCCACCTACACTTTTTACACCCCCTTTTCACGCCTAAAATTTTTTACACCCAATTCACACCTACAATTTTTTACACCCAATTCACACCTACAATTTTTTACACCCCCGTGGACACCTCAAATTTATTTACACCCTTTTCAAACCTAAAATATTTTTTCACCCAATTCACACCTACAGTTTTTACACCCCCTTTTCACACAGAAAATTTTTTTACACCCTTTTCACGCCTAAAATTTTTTACACCCAATTTACACCTACAATTTTTACACCCCCTTTTCACACCGAAAAAATTTTTTTACACCCTTTTTGCACCTAAATTTTCTTACACCATTTTAAAAGTGAAAATATTTTTACACCCTTTTCACACCTACAATTTTTTACACCCCCGTGGACACCTCAAATTTATTTACACCCTTATCAAACCTAAAATATTTTTCCACCCAATTCACACCTACAATTTTTACACCCCCTTTTCACACCTACAATTTTTTTACACCCTTTTCACACCTCAAATTTATTTACACCCTTTTCAAACCTAAAATATTTTTTCACCCAATTCACACCTACAATTTTTACACCCCCTTTTCACACCTCAAATATTTTTACACCCTTTTCACACCTCAAATTTTTTACACCCAATTTACACCTACAATTTTTTACACCCCCGTGGACACCTCAAATTTATTTACACCCTTTTCAAACCTAAAATATTTTTCCACCCAATTCACACCTACACTTTTTACACCCCCTTTTCAAACCTAAAATATTTTTCCACCCAATTCCCACCTACACTTTTTACACCCCCTTTTCACGCCTAAAATTTTTTACACCCAATTCACACCTACAATTTTTTACACCCAATTCACACCTACAATTTTTTACACCCCCGTGGACACCTCAAATTTATTTACACCCTTTTCAAACCTAAAATATTTTTTCACCCAATTCACACCTACAGTTTTTACACCCCCTTTTCACACAGAAAATTTTTTTACACCCTTTTCACGCCTAAAATTTTTTACACCCAATTTACACCTACAATTTTTACACCCCCTTTTCACACCGAAAAAATTTTTTTACACCCTTTTTGCACCTAAATTTTCTTACACCATTTTAAAAGTGAAAATATTTTTACACCCTTTTCACACCTACAATTTTTTACACCCCCGTGGACACCTCAAATTTATTTACACCCTTATCAAACCTAAAATATTTTTCCACCCAATTCACACCTACAATTTTTACACCCCCTTTTCACACCTACAATTTTTTTACACCCTTTTCACACCTCAAATTTATTTACACCCTTTTCAAACCTAAAATATTTTTTCACCCAATTCACACCTACAATTTTTACACCCCCTTTTCACACCTCAAATATTTTTACACCCTTTTCACACCTCAAATTTTTTACACCCAATTTACACCTACAATTTTTTACACCCCCGTGGACACCTCAAATTTATTTACACCCTTTTCAAACCTAAAATATTTTTCCACCCAATTCACACCTACACTTTTTACACCCCCTTTTCAAACCTAAAATATTTTTCCACCCAATTCCCACCTACACTTTTTACACCCCCTTTTCACGCCTAAAATTTTTTACACCCAATTCACACCTACAATTTTTTACACCCAATTCACACCTACAATTTTTTACACCCCCGTGGACACCTCAAATTTATTTACACCCTTTTCAAACCTAAAATATTTTTTCACCCAATTCACACCTACAGTTTTTACACCCCCTTTTCACACAGAAAATTTTTTTACACCCTTTTCACGCCTAAAATTTTTTACACCCAATTTACACCTACAATTTTTACACCCCCTTTTCACACCGAAAAAATTTTTTTACACCCTTTTTGCACCTAAATTTTCTTACACCATTTTAAAAGTGAAAATATTTTTACACCCTTTTCACACCTACAATTTTTTACACCCCCGTGGACACCTCAAATTTATTTACACCCTTATCAAACCTAAAATATTTTTCCACCCAATTCACACCTACAATTTTTACACCCCCTTTTCACACCTACAATTTTTTTACACCCTTTTCACACCTCAAATTTATTTACACCCTTTTCGAACCTAAAATATTTTTTCACCCAATTCACACCTACAATTTTTACACCCCCTTTTCACACCTCAAATATTTTTACACCCTTTTCACACCTCAAATTTTTTACACCCAATTTACACCTACAATTTTTTACACCCCCGTGGACACCTCAAATTTATTTACACCCTTTTCAAACCTAAAATATTTTTCCACCCAATTCACACCTACACTTTTTACACCCCCTTTTCAAACCTAAAATATTTTTCCACCCAATTCCCACCTACACTTTTTACACCCCCTTTTCACGCCTAAAATTTTTTACACCCAATTCACACCTACAATTTTTTACACCCAATTCACACCTACAATTTTTTACACCCCCGTGGACACCTCAAATTTATTTACACCCTTTTCAAACCTAAAATATTTTTTCACCCAATTCACACCTACAGTTTTTACACCCCCTTTTCACACAGAAAATTTTTTTACACCCTTTTCACGCCTAAAATTTTTTACACCCAATTTACACCTACAATTTTTACACCCCCTTTTCACACCGAAAAAATTTTTTTACACCCTTTTTGCACCTAAATTTTCTTACACCATTTTAAAAGTGAAAATATTTTTACACCCTTTTCACACCTACAATTTTTTACACCCCCGTGGACACCTCAAATTTATTTACACCCTTATCAAACCTAAAATATTTTTCCACCCAATTCACACCTACAATTTTTACACCCCCTTTTCACACCTACAATTTTTTTACACCCTTTTCACACCTCAAATTTATTTACACCCTTTTCGAACCTAAAATATTTTTTCACCCAATTCACACCTACAATTTTTACACCCCCTTTTCACACCTCAAATATTTTTACACCCTTTTCACACCTCAAATTTTTTACACCCAATTTACACCTACAATTTTTTACACCCCCGTGGACACCTCAAATTTATTTACACCCTTTTCAAACCTAAAATATTTTTCCACCCAATTCACACCTACACTTTTTACACCCCCTTTTCAAACCTAAAATATTTTTCCACCCAATTCCCACCTACACTTTTTACACCCCCTTTTCACGCCTAAAATTTTTTACACCCAATTCACACCTACAATTTTTTACACCCAATTCACACCTACAATTTTTTACACCCCCGTGGACACCTCAAATTTATTTACACCCTTTTCAAACCTAAAATATTTTTTCACCCAATTCACACCTACAGTTTTTACACCCCCTTTTCACACAGAAAATTTTTTTACACCCTTTTCACGCCTAAAATTTTTTACACCCAATTTACACCTACAATTTTTACACCCCCTTTTCACACCGAAAAAATTTTTTTACACCCTTTTTGCACCTAAATTTTCTTACACCATTTTAAAAGTGAAAATATTTTTACACCCTTTTCACACCTACAATTTTTTACACCCCCGTGGACACCTCAAATTTATTTACACCCTTATCAAACCTAAAATATTTTTCCACCCAATTCACACCTACAATTTTTACACCCCCTTTTCACACCTACAATTTTTTTACACCCTTTTCACACCTCAAATTTATTTACACCCTTTTCAAACCTAAAATATTTTTTCACCCAATTCACACCTACAATTTTTACACCCCCTTTTCACACCTCAAATATTTTTACACCCTTTTCACACCTCAAATTTTTTACACCCAATTTACACCTACAATTTTTTACACCCCCGTGGACACCTCAAATTTATTTACACCCTTTTCAAACCTAAAATATTTTTCCACCCAATTCACACCTACACTTTTTACACCCCCTTTTCAAACCTAAAATATTTTTCCACCCAATTCCCACCTACACTTTTTACACCCCCTTTTCACGCCTAAAATTTTTTACACCCAATTCACACCTACAATTTTTTACACCCAATTCACACCTACAATTTTTTACACCCCCGTGGACACCTCAAATTTATTTACACCCTTTTCAAACCTAAAATATTTTTTCACCCAATTCACACCTACAGTTTTTACACCCCCTTTTCACACAGAAAATTTTTTTACACCCTTTTCACGCCTAAAATTTTTTACACCCAATTTACACCTACAATTTTTACACCCCCTTTTCACACCGAAAAAATTTTTTTACACCCTTTTTGCACCTAAATTTTCTTACACCATTTTAAAAGTGAAAATATTTTTACACCCTTTTCACACCTACAATTTTTTACACCCCCGTGGACACCTCAAATTTATTTACACCCTTATCAAACCTAAAATATTTTTCCACCCAATTCACACCTACAATTTTTACACCCCCTTTTCACACCTACAATTTTTTTACACCCTTTTCACACCTCAAATTTATTTACACCCTTTTCAAACCTAAAATATTTTTTCACCCAATTCACACCTACAATTTTTACACCCCCTTTTCACACCTCAAATATTTTTACACCCTTTTCACACCTCAAATTTTTTACACCCAATTTACACCTACAATTTTTTACACCCCCGTGGACACCTCAAATTTATTTACACCCTTTTCAAACCTAAAATATTTTTCCACCCAATTCACACCTACACTTTTTACACCCCCTTTTCAAACCTAAAATATTTTTCCACCCAATTCCCACCTACACTTTTTACACCCCCTTTTCACGCCTAAAATTTTTTACACCCAATTCACACCTACAATTTTTTACACCCAATTCACACCTACAATTTTTTACACCCCCGTGGACACCTCAAATTTATTTACACCCTTTTCAAACCTAAAATATTTTTTCACCCAATTCACACCTACAGTTTTTACACCCCCTTTTCACACAGAAAATTTTTTTACACCCTTTTCACGCCTAAAATTTTTTACACCCAATTTACACCTACAATTTTTACACCCCCTTTTCACACCGAAAAAATTTTTTTACACCCTTTTTGCACCTAAATTTTCTTACACCATTTTAAAAGTGAAAATATTTTTACACCCTTTTCACACCTACAATTTTTTACACCCCCGTGGACACCTCAAATTTATTTACACCCTTATCAAACCTAAAATATTTTTCCACCCAATTCACACCTACAATTTTTACACCCCCTTTTCACACCTACAATTTTTTTACACCCTTTTCACACCTCAAATTTATTTACACCCTTTTCAAACCTAAAATATTTTTTCACCCAATTCACACCTACAATTTTTACACCCCCTTTTCACACCTCAAATATTTTTACACCCTTTTCACACCTCAAATTTTTTACACCCAATTTACACCTACAATTTTTTACACCCCCGTGGACACCTCAAATTTATTTACACCCTTTTCAAACCTAAAATATTTTTCCACCCAATTCACACCTACACTTTTTACACCCCCTTTTCAAACCTAAAATATTTTTCCACCCAATTCCCACCTACACTTTTTACACCCCCTTTTCACGCCTAAAATTTTTTACACCCAATTCACACCTACAATTTTTTACACCCAATTCACACCTACAATTTTTTACACCCCCGTGGACACCTCAAATTTATTTACACCCTTTTCAAACCTAAAATATTTTTTCACCCAATTCACACCTACAGTTTTTACACCCCCTTTTCACACAGAAAATTTTTTTACACCCTTTTCACGCCTAAAATTTTTTACACCCAATTTACACCTACAATTTTTACACCCCCTTTTCACACCGAAAAAATTTTTTTACACCCTTTTTGCACCTAAATTTTCTTACACCATTTTAAAAGTGAAAATATTTTTACACCCTTTTCACACCTACAATTTTTTACACCCCCGTGGACACCTCAAATTTATTTACACCCTTATCAAACCTAAAATATTTTTCCACCCAATTCACACCTACAATTTTTACACCCCCTTTTCACACCTACAATTTTTTTACACCCTTTTCACACCTCAAATTTATTTACACCCTTTTCAAACCTAAAATATTTTTTCACCCAATTCACACCTACAATTTTTACACCCCCTTTTCACACCTCAAATATTTTTACACCCTTTTCACACCTCAAATTTTTTACACCCAATTTACACCTACAATTTTTTTACACCCCCGTGGACACCTCAAATTTATTTACACCCTTTTCAAACCTAAAATATTTTTCCACCCAATTCACACCTACACTTTTTACACCCCCTTTTCAAACCTAAAATATTTTTCCACCCAATTCCCACCTACACTTTTTACACCCCCTTTTCACGCCTAAAATTTTTTACACCCAATTCACACCTACAATTTTTTACACCCAATTCACACCTACAATTTTTTACACCCCCGTGGACACCTCAAATTTATTTACACCCTTTTCAAACCTAAAATATTTTTTCACCCAATTCACACCTACAGTTTTTACACCCCCTTTTCACACAGAAAATTTTTTTACACCCTTTTCACGCCTAAAATTTTTTACACCCAATTTACACCTACAATTTTTACACCCCCTTTTCACACCGAAAAAATTTTTTTACACCCTTTTTGCACCTAAATTTTCTTACACCATTTTAAAAGTGAAAATATTTTTACACCCTTTTCACACCTACAATTTTTTACACCCCCGTGGACACCTCAAATTTATTTACACCCTTATCAAACCTAAAATATTTTTCCACCCAATTCACACCTACAATTTTTACACCCCCTTTTCACACCTACAATTTTTTTACACCCTTTTCACACCTCAAATTTATTTACACCCTTTTCAAACCTAAAATATTTTTTCACCCAATTCACACCTACAATTTTTACACCCCCTTTTCACACCTCAAATATTTTTACACCCTTTTCACACCTCAAATTTTTTACACCCAATTTACACCTACAATTTTTTTACACCCCCGTGGACACCTCAAATTTATTTACACCCTTTTCAAACCTAAAATATTTTTCCACCCAATTCACACCTACACTTTTTACACCCCCTTTTCAAACCTAAAATATTTTTCCACCCAATTCCCACCTACACTTTTTACACCCCCTTTTCACGCCTAAAATTTTTTACACCCAATTCACACCTACAATTTTTTACACCCAATTCACACCTACAATTTTTTACACCCCCGTGGACACCTCAAATTTATTTACACCCTTTTCAAACCTAAAATATTTTTTCACCCAATTCACACCTACAGTTTTTACACCCCCTTTTCACACAGAAAATTTTTTTACACCCTTTTCACGCCTAAAATTTTTTACACCCAATTTACACCTACAATTTTTACACCCCCTTTTCACACCGAAAAAATTTTTTTACACCCTTTTTGCACCTAAATTTTCTTACACCATTTTAAAAGTGAAAATATTTTTACACCCTTTTCACACCTACAATTTTTTACACCCCCGTGGACACCTCAAATTTATTTACACCCTTATCAAACCTAAAATATTTTTCCACCCAATTCACACCTACAATTTTTACACCCCCTTTTCACACCTACAATTTTTTTACACCCTTTTCACACCTCAAATTTATTTACACCCTTTTCAAACCTAAAATATTTTTTCACCCAATTCACACCTACAATTTTTACACCCCCTTTTCACACCTCAAATATTTTTACACCCTTTTCACACCTCAAATTTTTTACACCCAATTTACACCTACAATTTTTTTACACCCCCGTGGACACCTCAAATTTATTTACACCCTTTTCAAACCTAAAATATTTTTCCACCCAATTCACACCTACACTTTTTACACCCCCTTTTCAAACCTAAAATATTTTTCCACCCAATTCCCACCTACACTTTTTACACCCCCTTTTCACGCCTAAAATTTTTTACACCCAATTCACACCTACAATTTTTTACACCCAATTCACACCTACAATTTTTTACACCCCCGTGGACACCTCAAATTTATTTACACCCTTTTCAAACCTAAAATATTTTTTCACCCAATTCACACCTACAGTTTTTACACCCCCTTTTCACACAGAAAATTTTTTTACACCCTTTTCACGCCTAAAATTTTTTACACCCAATTTACACCTACAATTTTTACACCCCCTTTTCACACCGAAAAAATTTTTTTACACCCTTTTTGCACCTAAATTTTCTTACACCATTTTAAAAGTGAAAATATTTTTACACCCTTTTCACACCTACAATTTTTTACACCCCCGTGGACACCTCAAATTTATTTACACCCTTATCAAACCTAAAATATTTTTCCACCCAATTCACACCTACAATTTTTACACCCCCTTTTCACACCTACAATTTTTTTACACCCTTTTCACACCTCAAATTTATTTACACCCTTTTCAAACCTAAAATATTTTTTCACCCAATTCACACCTACAATTTTTACACCCCCTTTTCACACCTCAAATATTTTTACACCCTTTTCACACCTCAAATTTTTTACACCCAATTTACACCTACAATTTTTTACACCCCCGTGGACACCTCAAATTTATTTACACCCTTTTCAAACCTAAAATATTTTTCCACCCAATTCACACCTACACTTTTTACACCCCCTTTTCAAACCTAAAATATTTTTCCACCCAATTCCCACCTACACTTTTTACACCCCCTTTTCACGCCTAAAATTTTTTACACCCAATTCACACCTACAATTTTTTACACCCAATTCACACCTACAATTTTTTACACCCCCGTGGACACCTCAAATTTATTTACACCCTTTTCAAACCTAAAATATTTTTTCACCCAATTCACACCTACAGTTTTTACACCCCCTTTTCACACAGAAAATTTTTTTACACCCTTTTCACGCCTAAAATTTTTTACACCCAATTTACACCTACAATTTTTACACCCCCTTTTCACACCGAAAAAATTTTTTTACACCCTTTTTGCACCTAAATTTTCTTACACCATTTTAAAAGTGAAAATATTTTTACACCCTTTTCACACCTACAATTTTTTACACCCCCGTGGACACCTCAAATTTATTTACACCCTTATCAAACCTAAAATATTTTTCCACCCAATTCACACCTACAATTTTTACACCCCCTTTTCACACCTACAATTTTTTTACACCCTTTTCACACCTCAAATTTATTTACACCCTTTTCAAACCTAAAATATTTTTTCACCCAATTCACACCTACAATTTTTACACCCCCTTTTCACACCTCAAATATTTTTACACCCTTTTCACACCTCAAATTTTTTACACCCAATTTACACCTACAATTTTTTACACCCCCGTGGACACCTCAAATTTATTTACACCCTTTTCAAACCTAAAATATTTTTCCACCCAATTCACACCTACACTTTTTACACCCCCTTTTCAAACCTAAAATATTTTTCCACCCAATTCCCACCTACACTTTTTACACCCCCTTTTCACGCCTAAAATTTTTTACACCCAATTCACACCTACAATTTTTTACACCCAATTCACACCTACAATTTTTTACACCCCCGTGGACACCTCAAATTTATTTACACCCTTTTCAAACCTAAAATATTTTTTCACCCAATTCACACCTACAGTTTTTACACCCCCTTTTCACACAGAAAATTTTTTTACACCCTTTTCACGCCTAAAATTTTTTACACCCAATTTACACCTACAATTTTTACACCCCCTTTTCACACCGAAAAAATTTTTTTACACCCTTTTTGCACCTAAATTTTCTTACACCATTTTAAAAGTGAAAATATTTTTACACCCTTTTCACACCTACAATTTTTTACACCCCCGTGGACACCTCAAATTTATTTACACCCTTATCAAACCTAAAATATTTTTCCACCCAATTCACACCTACAATTTTTACACCCCCTTTTCACACCTACAATTTTTTTACACCCTTTTCACACCTCAAATTTATTTACACCCTTTTCAAACCTAAAATATTTTTTCACCCAATTCACACCTACAATTTTTACACCCCCTTTTCACACCTCAAATATTTTTACACCCTTTTCACACCTCAAATTTTTTACACCCAATTTACACCTACAATTTTTTACACCCCCGTGGACACCTCAAATTTATTTACACCCTTTTCAAACCTAAAATATTTTTCCACCCAATTCACACCTACACTTTTTACACCCCCTTTTCAAACCTAAAATATTTTTCCACCCAATTCCCACCTACACTTTTTACACCCCCTTTTCACGCCTAAAATTTTTTACACCCAATTCACACCTACAATTTTTTACACCCAATTCACACCTACAATTTTTTACACCCCCGTGGACACCTCAAATTTATTTACACCCTTTTCAAACCTAAAATATTTTTTCACCCAATTCACACCTACAGTTTTTACACCCCCTTTTCACACAGAAAATTTTTTTACACCCTTTTCACGCCTAAAATTTTTTACACCCAATTTACACCTACAATTTTTACACCCCCTTTTCACACCGAAAAAATTTTTTTACACCCTTTTTGCACCTAAATTTTCTTACACCATTTTAAAAGTGAAAATATTTTTACACCCTTTTCACACCTACAATTTTTTACACCCCCGTGGACACCTCAAATTTATTTACACCCTTATCAAACCTAAAATATTTTTCCACCCAATTCACACCTACACTTTTTACACCCCCTTTTCAAACCTAAAATATTTTTCCACCCAATTCCCACCTACACTTTTTACACCCCCTTTTCACGCCTAAAATTTTTTACACCCAATTCACACCTACAATTTTTTACACCCAATTCACACCTACAATTTTTTACACCCCCGTGGACACCTCAAATTTATTTACACCCTTTTCAAACCTAAAATATTTTTTCACCCAATTCACACCTACAGTTTTTACACCCCCTTTTCACACAGAAAATTTTTTTACACCCTTTTCACGCCTAAAATTTTTTACACCCAATTTACACCTACAATTTTTACACCCCCTTTTCACACCGAAAAAATTTTTTTACACCCTTTTTGCACCTAAATTTTCTTACACCATTTTAAAAGTGAAAATATTTTTACACCCTTTTCACACCTACAATTTTTTACACCCCCGTGGACACCTCAAATTTATTTACACCCTTATCAAACCTAAAATATTTTTCCACCCAATTCACACCTACAATTTTTACACCCCCTTTTCACACCTACAATTTTTTTACACCCTTTTCACACCTCAAATTTATTTACACCCTTTTCAAACCTAAAATATTTTTTCACCCAATTCACACCTACAATTTTTACACCCCCTTTTCACACCTCAAATATTTTTACACCCTTTTCACACCTCAAATTTTTTACACCCAATTTACACCTACAATTTTTTTACACCCCCGTGGACACCTCAAATTTATTTACACCCTTTTCAAACCTAAAATATTTTTCCACCCAATTCACACCTACACTTTTTACACCCCCTTTTCAAACCTAAAATATTTTTCCACCCAATTCCCACCTACACTTTTTACACCCCCTTTTCACGCCTAAAATTTTTTACACCCAATTCACACCTACAATTTTTTACACCCAATTCACACCTACAATTTTTTACACCCCCGTGGACACCTCAAATTTATTTACACCCTTTTCAAACCTAAAATATTTTTTCACCCAATTCACACCTACAGTTTTTACACCCCCTTTTCACACAGAAAATTTTTTTACACCCTTTTCACGCCTAAAATTTTTTACACCCAATTTACACCTACAATTTTTACACCCCCTTTTCACACCGAAAAAATTTTTTTACACCCTTTTTGCACCTAAATTTTCTTACACCATTTTAAAAGTGAAAATATTTTTACACCCTTTTCACACCTACAATTTTTTACACCCCCGTGGACACCTCAAATTTATTTACACCCTTATCAAACCTAAAATATTTTTCCACCCAATTCACACCTACAATTTTTACACCCCCTTTTCACACCTACAATTTTTTTACACCCTTTTCACACCTCAAATTTATTTACACCCTTTTCAAACCTAAAATATTTTTTCACCCAATTCACACCTACAATTTTTACACCCCCTTTTCACACCTCAAATATTTTTACACCCTTTTCACACCTCAAATTTTTTACACCCAATTTACACCTACAATTTTTTTACACCCCCGTGGACACCTCAAATTTATTTACACCCTTTTCAAACCTAAACTATTTTTCCACCCAATTCACACCTACACTTTTTACACCCCCTTTTCAAACCTAAAATATTTTTCCACCCAATTCCCACCTACACTTTTTACACCCCCTTTTCACGCCTAAAATTTTTTACACCCAATTCACACCTACAATTTTTTACACCCAATTCACACCTACAATTTTTTACACCCCCGTGGACACCTCAAATTTATTTACACCCTTTTCAAACCTAAAATATTTTTTCACCCAATTCACACCTACAGTTTTTACACCCCCTTTTCACACAGAAAATTTTTTTACACCCTTTTCACGCCTAAAATTTTTTACACCCAATTTACACCTACAATTTTTACACCCCCTTTTCACACCGAAAAAATTTTTTTACACCCTTTTTGCACCTAAATTTTCTTACACCATTTTAAAAGTGAAAATATTTTTACACCCTTTTCACACCTACAATTTTTTACACCCCCGTGGACACCTCAAATTTATTTACACCCTTATCAAACCTAAAATATTTTTCCACCCAATTCACACCTACAATTTTTACACCCCCTTTTCACACCTACAATTTTTTTACACCCTTTTCACACCTCAAATTTATTTACACCCTTTTCAAACCTAAAATATTTTTTCACCCATTTCACACCTACAATTTTTACACCCCCTTTTCACACCTCAAATATTTTTACACCCTTTTCACACCTCAAATTTTTTACACCCAATTTACACCTACAATTTTTTACACCCCCGTGGACACCTCAAATTTATTTACACCCTTTTCAAACCTAAAATATTTTTCCACCCAATTCACACCTACACTTTTTACACCCCCTTTTCAAACCTAAAATATTTTTCCACCCAATTCCCACCTACACTTTTTACACCCCCTTTTCACGCCTAAAATTTTTTACACCCAATTCACACCTACAATTTTTTACACCCAATTCACACCTACAATTTTTTACACCCCCGTGGACACCTCAAATTTATTTACACCCTTTTCAAACCTAAAATATTTTTTCACCCAATTCACACCTACAGTTTTTACACCCCCTTTTCACACAGAAAATTTTTTTACACCCTTTTCACGCCTAAAATTTTTTACACCCAATTTACACCTACAATTTTTACACCCCCTTTTCACACCGAAAAAATTTTTTTACACCCTTTTTGCACCTAAATTTTCTTACACCATTTTAAAAGTGAAAATATTTTTACACCCTTTTCACACCTACAATTTTTTACACCCCCGTGGACACCTCAAATTTATTTACACCCTTATCAAACCTAAAATATTTTTCCACCCAATTCACACCTACAATTTTTACACCCCCTTTTCACACCTACAATTTTTTTACACCCTTTTCACACCTCAAATTTATTTACACCCTTTTCAAACCTAAAATATTTTTTCACCCAATTCACACCTACAATTTTTACACCCCCTTTTCACACCTCAAATATTTTTACACCCTTTTCACACCTCAAATTTTTTACACCCAATTTACACCTACAATTTTTTTACACCCCCGTGGACACCTCAAATTTATTTACACCCTTTTCAAACCTAAAATATTTTTCCACCCAATTCACACCTACACTTTTTACACCCCCTTTTCAAACCTAAAATATTTTTCCACCCAATTCCCACCTACACTTTTTACACCCCCTTTTCACGCCTAAAATTTTTTACACCCAATTCACACCTACAATTTTTTACACCCAATTCACACCTACAATTTTTTACACCCCCGTGGACACCTCAAATTTATTTACACCCTTTTCAAACCTAAAATATTTTTTCACCCAATTCACACCTACAGTTTTTACACCCCCTTTTCACACAGAAAATTTTTTTACACCCTTTTCACGCCTAAAATTTTTTACACCCAATTTACACCTACAATTTTTACACCCCCTTTTCACACCGAAAAAATTTTTTTACACCCTTTTTGCACCTAAATTTTCTTACACCATTTTAAAAGTGAAAATATTTTTACACCCTTTTCACACCTACAATTTTTTACACCCCCGTGGACACCTCAAATTTATTTACACCCTTATCAAACCTAAAATATTTTTCCACCCAATTCACACCTACAATTTTTACACCCCCTTTTCACACCTACAATTTTTTTACACCCTTTTCACACCTCAAATTTATTTACACCCTTTTCAAACCTAAAATATTTTTTCACCCAATTCACACCTACAATTTTTACACCCCCTTTTCACACCTCAAATATTTTTACACCCTTTTCACACCTCAAATTTTTTACACCCAATTTACACCTACAATTTTTTACACCCCCGTGGACACCTCAAATTTATTTACACCCTTTTCAAACCTAAAATATTTTTCCACCCAATTCACACCTACACTTTTTACACCCCCTTTTCAAACCTAAAATATTTTTCCACCCAATTCCCACCTACACTTTTTACACCCCCTTTTCACGCCTAAAATTTTTTACACCCAATTCACACCTACAATTTTTTACACCCAATTCACACCTACAATTTTTTACACCCCCGTGGACACCTCAAATTTATTTACACCCTTTTCAAACCTAAAATATTTTTTCACCCAATTCACACCTACAGTTTTTACACCCCCTTTTCACACAGAAAATTTTTTTACACCCTTTTCACGCCTAAAATTTTTTACACCCAATTTACACCTACAATTTTTACACCCCCTTTTCACACCGAAAAAATTTTTTTACACCCTTTTTGCACCTAAATTTTCTTACACCATTTTAAAAGTGAAAATATTTTTACACCCTTTTCACACCTACAATTTTTTACACCCCCGTGGACACCTCAAATTTATTTACACCCTTATCAAACCTAAAATATTTTTCCACCCAATTCACACCTACAATTTTTACACCCCCTTTTCACACCTACAATTTTTTTACACCCTTTTCACACCTCAAATTTATTTACACCCTTTTCAAACCTAAAATATTTTTTCACCCAATTCACACCTACAATTTTTACACCCCCTTTTCACACCTCAAATATTTTTACACCCTTTTCACACCTCAAATTTTTTACACCCAATTTACACCTACAATTTTTTTACACCCCCGTGGACACCTCAAATTTATTTACACCCTTTTCAAACCTAAAATATTTTTCCACCCAATTCACACCTACACTTTTTACACCCCCTTTTCAAACCTAAAATATTTTTCCACCCAATTCCCACCTACACTTTTTACACCCCCTTTTCACGCCTAAAATTTTTTACACCCAATTCACACCTACAATTTTTTACACCCAATTCACACCTACAATTTTTTACACCCCCGTGGACACCTCAAATTTATTTACACCCTTTTCAAACCTAAAATATTTTTTCACCCAATTCACACCTACAGTTTTTACACCCCCTTTTCACACAGAAAATTTTTTTACACCCTTTTCACGCCTAAAATTTTTTACACCCAATTTACACCTACAATTTTTACACCCCCTTTTCACACCGAAAAAATTTTTTTACACCCTTTTTGCACCTAAATTTTCTTACACCATTTTAAAAGTGAAAATATTTTTACACCCTTTTCACACCTACAATTTTTTACACCCCCGTGGACACCTCAAATTTATTTACACCCTTATCAAACCTAAAATATTTTTCCACCCAATTCACACCTACAATTTTTACACCCCCTTTTCACACCTACAATTTTTTTACACCCTTTTCACACCTCAAATTTATTTACACCCTTTTCAAACCTAAAATATTTTTTCACCCAATTCACACCTACAATTTTTACACCCCCTTTTCACACCTCAAATATTTTTACACCCTTTTCACACCTCAAATTTTTTACACCCAATTTACACCTACAATTTTTTACACCCCCGTGGACACCTCAAATTTATTTACACCCTTTTCAAACCTAAAATATTTTTCCACCCAATTCACACCTACACTTTTTACACCCCCTTTTCAAACCTAAAATATTTTTCCACCCAATTCCCACCTACACTTTTTACACCCCCTTTTCACGCCTAAAATTTTTTACACCCAATTCACACCTACAATTTTTTACACCCAATTCACACCTACAATTTTTTACACCCCCGTGGACACCTCAAATTTATTTACACCCTTTTCAAACCTAAAATATTTTTTCACCCAATTCACACCTACAGTTTTTACACCCCCTTTTCACACAGAAAATTTTTTTACACCCTTTTCACGCCTAAAATTTTTTACACCCAATTTACACCTACAATTTTTACACCCCCTTTTCACACCGAAAAAATTTTTTTACACCCTTTTTGCACCTAAATTTTCTTACACCATTTTAAAAGTGAAAATATTTTTACACCCTTTTCACACCTACAATTTTTTACACCCCCGTGGACACCTCAAATTTATTTACACCCTTATCAAACCTAAAATATTTTTCCACCCAATTCACACCTACAATTTTTACACCCCCTTTTCACACCTACAATTTTTTTACACCCTTTTCACACCTCAAATTTATTTACACCCTTTTCAAACCTAAAATATTTTTTCACCCAATTCACACCTACAATTTTTACACCCCCTTTTCACACCTCAAATATTTTTACACCCTTTTCACACCTCAAATTTTTTACACCCAATTTACACCTACAATTTTTTACACCCCCGTGGACACCTCAAATTTATTTACACCCTTTTCAAACCTAAAATATTTTTCCACCCAATTCACACCTACACTTTTTACACCCCCTTTTCAAACCTAAAATATTTTTCCACCCAATTCCCACCTACACTTTTTACACCCCCTTTTCACGCCTAAAATTTTTTACACCCAATTCACACCTACAATTTTTTACACCCAATTCACACCTACAATTTTTTACACCCCCGTGGACACCTCAAATTTATTTACACCCTTTTCAAACCTAAAATATTTTTTCACCCAATTCACACCTACAGTTTTTACACCCCCTTTTCACACAGAAAATTTTTTTACACCCTTTTCACGCCTAAAATTTTTTACACCCAATTTACACCTACAATTTTTACACCCCCTTTTCACACCGAAAAAATTTTTTTACACCCTTTTTGCACCTAAATTTTCTTACACCATTTTAAAAGTGAAAATATTTTTACACCCTTTTCACACCTACAATTTTTTACACCCCCGTGGACACCTCAAATTTATTTACACCCTTATCAAACCTAAAATATTTTTCCACCCAATTCACACCTACACTTTTTACACCCCCTTTTCAAACCTAAAATATTTTTCCACCCAATTCCCACCTACACTTTTTACACCCCCTTTTCACGCCTAAAATTTTTTACACCCAATTCACACCTACAATTTTTTACACCCAATTCACACCTACAATTTTTTACACCCCCGTGGACACCTCAAATTTATTTACACCCTTTTCAAACCTAAAATATTTTTTCACCCAATTCACACCTACAGTTTTTACACCCCCTTTTCACACAGAAAATTTTTTTACACCCTTTTCACGCCTAAAATTTTTTACACCCAATTTACACCTACAATTTTTACACCCCCTTTTCACACCGAAAAAATTTTTTTACACCCTTTTTGCACCTAAATTTTCTTACACCATTTTAAAAGTGAAAATATTTTTACACCCTTTTCACACCTACAATTTTTTACACCCCCGTGGACACCTCAAATTTATTTACACCCTTATCAAACCTAAAATATTTTTCCACCCAATTCACACCTACAATTTTTACACCCCCTTTTCACACCTACAATTTTTTTACACCCTTTTCACACCTCAAATTTATTTACACCCTTTTCAAACCTAAAATATTTTTTCACCCAATTCACACCTACAATTTTTACACCCCCTTTTCACACCTCAAATATTTTTACACCCTTTTCACACCTCAAATTTTTTACACCCAATTTACACCTACAATTTTTTTACACCCCCGTGGACACCTCAAATTTATTTACACCCTTTTCAAACCTAAACTATTTTTCCACCCAATTCACACCTACACTTTTTACACCCCCTTTTCAAACCTAAAATATTTTTCCACCCAATTCCCACCTACACTTTTTACACCCCCTTTTCACGCCTAAAATTTTTTACACCCAATTCACACCTACAATTTTTTACACCCAATTCACACCTACAATTTTTTACACCCCCGTGGACACCTCAAATTTATTTACACCCTTTTCAAACCTAAAATATTTTTTCACCCAATTCACACCTACAGTTTTTACACCCCCTTTTCACACAGAAAATTTTTTTACACCCTTTTCACGCCTAAAATTTTTTACACCCAATTTACACCTACAATTTTTACACCCCCTTTTCACACCGAAAAAATTTTTTTACACCCTTTTTGCACCTAAATTTTCTTACACCATTTTAAAAGTGAAAATATTTTTACACCCTTTTCACACCTACAATTTTTTACACCCCCGTGGACACCTCAAATTTATTTACACCCTTATCAAACCTAAAATATTTTTCCACCCAATTCACACCTACACTTTTTACACCCCCTTTTCAAACCTAAAATATTTTTCCACCCAATTCCCACCTACACTTTTTACACCCCCTTTTCACGCCTAAAATTTTTTACACCCAATTCACACCTACAATTTTTTACACCCAATTCACACCTACAATTTTTTACACCCCCGTGGACACCTCAAATTTATTTACACCCTTTTCAAACCTAAAATATTTTTTCACCCAATTCACACCTACAGTTTTTACACCCCCTTTTCACACAGAAAATTTTTTTACACCCTTTTCACGCCTAAAATTTTTTACACCCAATTTACACCTACAATTTTTACACCCCCTTTTCACACCGAAAAAATTTTTTTACACCCTTTTTGCACCTAAATTTTCTTACACCATTTTAAAAGTGAAAATATTTTTACACCCTTTTCACACCTACAATTTTTTACACCCCCGTGGACACCTCAAATTTATTTACACCCTTATCAAACCTAAAATATTTTTCCACCCAATTCACACCTACAATTTTTACACCCCCTTTTCACACCTACAATTTTTTTACACCCTTTTCACACCTCAAATTTATTTACACCCTTTTCAAACCTAAAATATTTTTTCACCCAATTCACACCTACAATTTTTACACCCCCTTTTCACACCTCAAATATTTTTACACCCTTTTCACACCTCAAATTTTTTACACCCAATTTACACCTACAATTTTTTTACACCCCCGTGGACACCTCAAATTTATTTACACCCTTTTCAAACCTAAAATATTTTTCCACCCAATTCACACCTACACTTTTTACACCCCCTTTTCAAACCTAAAATATTTTTCCACCCAATTCCCACCTACACTTTTTACACCCCCTTTTCACGCCTAAAATTTTTTACACCCAATTCACACCTACAATTTTTTACACCCAATTCACACCTACAATTTTTTACACCCCCGTGGACACCTCAAATTTATTTACACCCTTTTCAAACCTAAAATATTTTTTCACCCAATTCACACCTACAGTTTTTACACCCCCTTTTCACACAGAAAATTTTTTTACACCCTTTTCACGCCTAAAATTTTTTACACCCAATTTACACCTACAATTTTTACACCCCCTTTTCACACCGAAAAAATTTTTTTACACCCTTTTTGCACCTAAATTTTCTTACACCATTTTAAAAGTGAAAATATTTTTACACCCTTTTCACACCTACAATTTTTTACACCCCCGTGGACACCTCAAATTTATTTACACCCTTATCAAACCTAAAATATTTTTCCACCCAATTCACACCTACAATTTTTACACCCCCTTTTCACACCTACAATTTTTTTACACCCTTTTCACACCTCAAATTTATTTACACCCTTTTCAAACCTAAAATATTTTTTCACCCAATTCACACCTACAATTTTTACACCCCCTTTTCACACCTCAAATATTTTTACACCCTTTTCACACCTCAAATTTTTTACACCCAATTTACACCTACAATTTTTTTACACCCCCGTGGACACCTCAAATTTATTTACACCCTTTTCAAACCTAAAATATTTTTCCACCCAATTCACACCTACACTTTTTACACCCCCTTTTCACACCTACAATTTTTTTACACCCTTTTCACACCTCAAATTTATTTACACCCTTTTCAAACCTAAAATATTTTTTCACCCAATTCACACCTACAATTTTTACACCCCCTTTTCACACCTCAAATATTTTTACACCCTTTTCACACCTCAAATTTTTTACACCCAATTTACACCTACAATTTTTTTACACCCCCGTGGACACCTCAAATTTATTTACACCCTTTTCAAACCTAAAATATTTTTCCACCCAATTCACACCTACACTTTTTACACCCCCTTTTCAAACCTAAAATATTTTTCCACCCAATTCCCACCTACACTTTTTACACCCCCTTTTCACGCCTAAAATTTTTTACACCCAATTCACACCTACAATTTTTTACACCCAATTCACACCTACAATTTTTTACACCCCCGTGGACACCTCAAATTTATTTACACCCTTTTCAAACCTAAAATATTTTTTCACCCAATTCACACCTACAGTTTTTACACCCCCTTTTCACACAGAAAATTTTTTTACACCCTTTTCACGCCTAAAATTTTTTACACCCAATTTACACCTACAATTTTTACACCCCCTTTTCACACCGAAAAAATTTTTTTACACCCTTTTTGCACCTAAATTTTCTTACACCATTTTAAAAGTGAAAATATTTTTACACCCTTTTCACACCTACAATTTTTTACACCCCCGTGGACACCTCAAATTTATTTACACCCTTATCAAACCTAAAATATTTTTCCACCCAATTCACACCTACAATTTTTACACCCCCTTTTCACACCTACAATTTTTTTACACCCTTTTCACACCTCAAATTTATTTACACCCTTTTCAAACCTAAAATATTTTTTCACCCAATTCACACCTACAATTTTTACACCCCCTTTTCACACCTCAAATATTTTTACACCCTTTTCACACCTCAAATTTTTTACACCCAATTTACACCTACAATTTTTTACACCCCCGTGGACACCTCAAATTTATTTACACCCTTTTCAAACCTAAAATATTTTTCCACCCAATTCACACCTACACTTTTTACACCCCCTTTTCAAACCTAAAATATTTTTCCACCCAATTCCCACCTACACTTTTTACACCCCCTTTTCACGCCTAAAATTTTTTACACCCAATTCACACCTACAATTTTTTACACCCAATTCACACCTACAATTTTTTACACCCCCGTGGACACCTCAAATTTATTTACACCCTTTTCAAACCTAAAATATTTTTTCACCCAATTCACACCTACAGTTTTTACACCCCCTTTTCACACAGAAAATTTTTTTACACCCTTTTCACGCCTAAAATTTTTTACACCCAATTTACACCTACAATTTTTACACCCCCTTTTCACACCGAAAAAATTTTTTTACACCCTTTTTGCACCTAAATTTTCTTACACCATTTTAAAAGTGAAAATATTTTTACACCCTTTTCACACCTACAATTTTTTACACCCCCGTGGACACCTCAAATTTATTTACACCCTTATCAAACCTAAAATATTTTTCCACCCAATTCACACCTACAATTTTTACACCCCCTTTTCACACCTACAATTTTTTTACACCCTTTTCACACCTCAAATTTATTTACACCCTTTTCAAACCTAAAATATTTTTTCACCCAATTCACACCTACAATTTTTACACCCCCTTTTCACACCTCAAATATTTTTACACCCTTTTCACACCTCAAATTTTTTACACCCAATTTACACCTACAATTTTTTTACACCCCCGTGGACACCTCAAATTTATTTACACCCTTTTCAAACCTAAAATATTTTTCCACCCAATTCACACCTACACTTTTTACACCCCCTTTTCACACCTACAATTTTTTTACACCCTTTTCACACCTCAAATTTATTTACACCCTTTTCAAACCTAAAATATTTTTTCACCCAATTCACACCTACAATTTTTACACCCCCTTTTCACACCTCAAATATTTTTACACCCTTTTCACACCTCAAATTTTTTACACCCAATTTACACCTACAATTTTTTTACACCCCCGTGGACACCTCAAATTTATTTACACCCTTTTCAAACCTAAAATATTTTTCCACCCAATTCACACCTACACTTTTTACACCCCCTTTTCAAACCTAAAATATTTTTCCACCCAATTCCCACCTACACTTTTTACACCCCCTTTTCACGCCTAAAATTTTTTACACCCAATTCACACCTACAATTTTTTACACCCAATTCACACCTACAATTTTTTACACCCCCGTGGACACCTCAAATTTATTTACACCCTTTTCAAACCTAAAATATTTTTTCACCCAATTCACACCTACAGTTTTTACACCCCCTTTTCACACAGAAAATTTTTTTACACCCTTTTCACGCCTAAAATTTTTTACACCCAATTTACACCTACAATTTTTACACCCCCTTTTCACACCGAAAAAATTTTTTTACACCCTTTTTGCACCTAAATTTTCTTACACCATTTTAAAAGTGAAAATATTTTTACACCCTTTTCACACCTACAATTTTTTACACCCCCGTGGACACCTCAAATTTATTTACACCCTTATCAAACCTAAAATATTTTTCCACCCAATTCACACCTACAATTTTTACACCCCCTTTTCACACCTACAATTTTTTTACACCCTTTTCACACCTCAAATTTATTTACACCCTTTTCAAACCTAAAATATTTTTTCACCCAATTCACACCTACAATTTTACACCCCCTTTTCACACCTCAAATATTTTTACACCCTTTTCACACCTCAAATTTTTTACACCCAATTTACACCTACAATTTTTTACACCCCCGTGGACACCTCAAATTTATTTACACCCTTTTCAAACCTAAAATATTTTTCCACCCAATTCACACCTACACTTTTTACACCCCCTTTTCAAACCTAAAATATTTTTCCACCCAATTCCCACCTACACTTTTTACACCCCCTTTTCACGCCTAAAATTTTTTACACCCAATTCACACCTACAATTTTTTACACCCAATTCACACCTACAATTTTTTACACCCCCGTGGACACCTCAAATTTATTTACACCCTTTTCAAACCTAAAATATTTTTTCACCCAATTCACACCTACAGTTTTTACACCCCCTTTTCACACAGAAAATTTTTTTACACCCTTTTCACGCCTAAAATTTTTTACACCCAATTTACACCTACAATTTTTACACCCCCTTTTCACACCGAAAAAATTTTTTTACACCCTTTTTGCACCTAAATTTTCTTACACCATTTTAAAAGTGAAAATATTTTTACACCCTTTTCACACCTACAATTTTTTACACCCCCGTGGACACCTCAAATTTATTTACACCCTTATCAAACCTAAAATATTTTTCCACCCAATTCACACCTACAATTTTTACACCCCCTTTTCACACCTACAATTTTTTTACACCCTTTTCACACCTCAAATTTATTTACACCCTTTTCAAACCTAAAATATTTTTTCACCCAATTCACACCTACAATTTTTACACCCCCTTTTCACACCTCAAATATTTTTACACCCTTTTCACACCTCAAATTTTTTACACCCAATTTACACCTACAATTTTTTACACCCCCGTGGACACCTCAAATTTATTTACACCCTTTTCAAACCTAAAATATTTTTCCACCCAATTCACACCTACACTTTTTACACCCCCTTTTCAAACCTAAAATATTTTTCCACCCAATTCCCACCTACACTTTTTACACCCCCTTTTCACGCCTAAAATTTTTTACACCCAATTCACACCTACAATTTTTTACACCCAATTCACACCTACAATTTTTTACACCCCCGTGGACACCTCAAATTTATTTACACCCTTTTCAAACCTAAAATATTTTTTCACCCAATTCACACCTACAGTTTTTACACCCCCTTTTCACACAGAAAATTTTTTTACACCCTTTTCACGCCTAAAATTTTTTACACCCAATTTACACCTACAATTTTTACACCCCCTTTTCACACCGAAAAAATTTTTTTACACCCTTTTTGCACCTAAATTTTCTTACACCATTTTAAAAGTGAAAATATTTTTACACCCTTTTCACACCTACAATTTTTTACACCCCCGTGGACACCTCAAATTTATTTACACCCTTATCAAACCTAAAATATTTTTCCACCCAATTCACACCTACAATTTTTACACCCCCTTTTCACACCTACAATTTTTTTACACCCTTTTCACACCTCAAATTTATTTACACCCTTTTCAAACCTAAAATATTTTTTCACCCAATTCACACCTACAATTTTTACACCCCCTTTTCACACCTCAAATATTTTTACACCCTTTTCACACCTCAAATTTTTTACACCCAATTTACACCTACAATTTTTTTACACCCCCGTGGACACCTCAAATTTATTTACACCCTTTTCAAACCTAAAATATTTTTCCACCCAATTCACACCTACACTTTTTACACCCCCTTTTCAAACCTAAAATATTTTTCCACCCAATTCCCACCTACACTTTTTACACCCCCTTTTCACGCCTAAAATTTTTTACACCCAATTCACACCTACAATTTTTTACACCCAATTCACACCTACAATTTTTTACACCCCCGTGGACACCTCAAATTTATTTACACCCTTTTCAAACCTAAAATATTTTTTCACCCAATTCACACCTACAGTTTTTACACCCCCTTTTCACACAGAAAATTTTTTTACACCCTTTTCACGCCTAAAATTTTTTACACCCAATTTACACCTACAATTTTTACACCCCCTTTTCACACCGAAAAAATTTTTTTACACCCTTTTTGCACCTAAATTTTCTTACACCATTTTAAAAGTGAAAATATTTTTACACCCTTTTCACACCTACAATTTTTTACACCCCCGTGGACACCTCAAATTTATTTACACCCTTATCAAACCTAAAATATTTTTCCACCCAATTCACACCTACAATTTTTACACCCCCTTTTCACACCTACAATTTTTTTACACCCTTTTCACACCTCAAATTTATTTACACCCTTTTCAAACCTAAAATATTTTTTCACCCAATTCACACCTACAATTTTTACACCCCCTTTTCACACCTCAAATATTTTTACACCCTTTTCACACCTCAAATTTTTTACACCCAATTTACACCTACAATTTTTTTACACCCCCGTGGACACCTCAAATTTATTTACACCCTTTTCAAACCTAAAATATTTTTCCACCCAATTCACACCTACACTTTTTACACCCCCTTTTCACACCTACAATTTTTTTACACCCTTTTCACACCTCAAATTTATTTACACCCTTTTCAAACCTAAAATATTTTTTCACCCAATTCACACCTACAATTTTTACACCCCCTTTTCACACCTCAAATATTTTTACACCCTTTTCACACCTCAAATTTTTTACACCCAATTTACACCTACAATTTTTTTACACCCCCGTGGACACCTCAAATTTATTTACACCCTTTTCAAACCTAAAATATTTTTCCACCCAATTCACACCTACACTTTTTACACCCCCTTTTCAAACCTAAAATATTTTTCCACCCAATTCCCACCTACACTTTTTACACCCCCTTTTCACGCCTAAAATTTTTTACACCCAATTCACACCTACAATTTTTTACACCCAATTCACACCTACAATTTTTTACACCCCCGTGGACACCTCAAATTTATTTACACCCTTTTCAAACCTAAAATATTTTTTCACCCAATTCACACCTACAGTTTTTACACCCCCTTTTCACACAGAAAATTTTTTTACACCCTTTTCACGCCTAAAATTTTTTACACCCAATTTACACCTACAATTTTTACACCCCCTTTTCACACCGAAAAAATTTTTTTACACCCTTTTTGCACCTAAATTTTCTTACACCATTTTAAAAGTGAAAATATTTTTACACCCTTTTCACACCTACAATTTTTTACACCCCCGTGGACACCTCAAATTTATTTACACCCTTATCAAACCTAAAATATTTTTCCACCCAATTCACACCTACAATTTTTACACCCCCTTTTCACACCTACAATTTTTTTACACCCTTTTCACACCTCAAATTTATTTACACCCTTTTCAAACCTAAAATATTTTTTCACCCAATTCACACCTACAATTTTTACACCCCCTTTTCACACCTCAAATATTTTTACACCCTTTTCACACCTCAAATTTTTTACACCCAATTTACACCTACAATTTTTTACACCCCCGTGGACACCTCAAATTTATTTACACCCTTTTCAAACCTAAAATATTTTTCCACCCAATTCACACCTACACTTTTTACACCCCCTTTTCAAACCTAAAATATTTTTCCACCCAATTCCCACCTACACTTTTTACACCCCCTTTTCACGCCTAAAATTTTTTACACCCAATTCACACCTACAATTTTTTACACCCAATTCACACCTACAATTTTTTACACCCCCGTGGACACCTCAAATTTATTTACACCCTTTTCAAACCTAAAATATTTTTTCACCCAATTCACACCTACAGTTTTTACACCCCCTTTTCACACAGAAAATTTTTTTACACCCTTTTCACGCCTAAAATTTTTTACACCCAATTTACACCTACAATTTTTACACCCCCTTTTCACACCGAAAAAATTTTTTTACACCCTTTTTGCACCTAAATTTTCTTACACCATTTTAAAAGTGAAAATATTTTTACACCCTTTTCACACCTACAATTTTTTACACCCCCGTGGACACCTCAAATTTATTTACACCCTTATCAAACCTAAAATATTTTTCCACCCAATTCACACCTACAATTTTTACACCCCCTTTTCACACCTACAATTTTTTTACACCCTTTTCACACCTCAAATTTATTTACACCCTTTTCAAACCTAAAATATTTTTTCACCCAATTCACACCTACAATTTTTACACCCCCTTTTCACACCTCAAATATTTTTACACCCTTTTCACACCTCAAATTTTTTACACCCAATTTACACCTACAATTTTTTACACCCCCGTGGACACCTCAAATTTATTTACACCCTTTTCAAACCTAAAATATTTTTCCACCCAATTCACACCTACACTTTTTACACCCCCTTTTCAAACCTAAAATATTTTTCCACCCAATTCCCACCTACACTTTTTACACCCCCTTTTCACGCCTAAAATTTTTTACACCCAATTCACACCTACAATTTTTTACACCCAATTCACACCTACAATTTTTTACACCCCCGTGGACACCTCAAATTTATTTACACCCTTTTCAAACCTAAAATATTTTTTCACCCAATTCACACCTACAGTTTTTACACCCCCTTTTCACACAGAAAATTTTTTTACACCCTTTTCACGCCTAAAATTTTTTACACCCAATTTACACCTACAATTTTTACACCCCCTTTTCACACCGAAAAAATTTTTTTACACCCTTTTTGCACCTAAATTTTCTTACACCATTTTAAAAGTGAAAATATTTTTACACCCTTTTCACACCTACAATTTTTTACACCCCCGTGGACACCTCAAATTTATTTACACCCTTATCAAACCTAAAATATTTTTCCACCCAATTCACACCTACAATTTTTACACCCCCTTTTCACACCTACAATTTTTTTACACCCTTTTCACACCTCAAATTTATTTACACCCTTTTCAAACCTAAAATATTTTTTCACCCAATTCACACCTACAATTTTTACACCCCCTTTTCACACCTCAAATATTTTTACACCCTTTTCACACCTCAAATTTTTTACACCCAATTTACACCTACAATTTTTTACACCCCCGTGGACACCTCAAATTTATTTACACCCTTTTCAAACCTAAAATATTTTTCCACCCAATTCACACCTACACTTTTTACACCCCCTTTTCAAACCTAAAATATTTTTCCACCCAATTCCCACCTACACTTTTTACACCCCCTTTTCACGCCTAAAATTTTTTACACCCAATTCACACCTACAATTTTTTACACCCAATTCACACCTACAATTTTTTACACCCCCGTGGACACCTCAAATTTATTTACACCCTTTTCAAACCTAAAATATTTTTTCACCCAATTCACACCTACAGTTTTTACACCCCCTTTTCACACAGAAAATTTTTTTACACCCAATTCACACCTACACTTTTTACACCCCCTTTTCACGCCTAAAATTTTTTACACCCAATTCACACCTACAATTTTTTACACCCAATTCACACCTACAATTTTTTACACCCCCGTGGACACCTCAAATTTATTTACACCCTTTTCAAACCTAAAATATTTTTTCACCCAATTCACACCTACAGTTTTTACACCCCCTTTTCACACAGAAAATTTTTTTACACCCTTTTCACGCCTAAAATTTTTTACACCCAATTTACACCTACAATTTTTACACCCCCTTTTCACACCGAAAAAATTTTTTTACACCCTTTTTGCACCTAAATTTTCTTACACCATTTTAAAAGTGAAAATATTTTTACACCCTTTTCACACCTACAATTTTTTACACCCCCGTGGACACCTCAAATTTATTTACACCCTTATCAAACCTAAAATATTTTTCCACCCAATTCACACCTACAATTTTTACACCCCCTTTTCACACCTACAATTTTTTTACACCCTTTTCACACCTCAAATTTATTTACACCCTTTTCAAACCTAAAATATTTTTTCACCCAATTCACACCTACAATTTTTACACCCCCTTTTCACACCTCAAATATTTTTACACCCTTTTCACACCTCAAATTTTTTACACCCAATTTACACCTACAATTTTTTACACCCCCGTGGACACCTCAAATTTATTTACACCCTTTTCAAACCTAAAATATTTTTCCACCCAATTCACACCTACACTTTTTACACCCCCTTTTCAAACCTAAAATATTTTTCCACCCAATTCCCACCTACACTTTTTACACCCCCTTTTCACGCCTAAAATTTTTTACACCCAATTCACACCTACAATTTTTTACACCCAATTCACACCTACAATTTTTTACACCCCCGTGGACACCTCAAATTTATTTACACCCTTTTCAAACCTAAAATATTTTTTCACCCAATTCACACCTACAGTTTTTACACCCCCTTTTCACACAGAAAATTTTTTTACACCCTTTTCACGCCTAAAATTTTTTACACCCAATTTACACCTACAATTTTTACACCCCCTTTTCACACCGAAAAAATTTTTTTACACCCTTTTTGCACCTAAATTTTCTTACACCATTTTAAAAGTGAAAATATTTTTACACCCTTTTCACACCTACAATTTTTTACACCCCCGTGGACACCTCAAATTTATTTACACCCTTATCAAACCTAAAATATTTTTCCACCCAATTCACACCTACAATTTTTACACCCCCTTTTCACACCTACAATTTTTTTACACCCTTTTCACACCTCAAATTTATTTACACCCTTTTCAAACCTAAAATATTTTTTCACCCAATTCACACCTACAATTTTTACACCCCCTTTTCACACCTCAAATATTTTTACACCCTTTTCACACCTCAAATTTTTTACACCCAATTTACACCTACAATTTTTTACACCCCCGTGGACACCTCAAATTTATTTACACCCTTTTCAAACCTAAAATATTTTTCCACCCAATTCACACCTACACTTTTTACACCCCCTTTTCAAACCTAAAATATTTTTCCACCCAATTCCCACCTACACTTTTTACACCCCCTTTTCACGCCTAAAATTTTTTACACCCAATTCACACCTACAATTTTTTACACCCAATTCACACCTACAATTTTTTACACCCCCGTGGACACCTCAAATTTATTTACACCCTTTTCAAACCTAAAATATTTTTTCACCCAATTCACACCTACAGTTTTTACACCCCCTTTTCACACAGAAAATTTTTTTACACCCTTTTCACGCCTAAAATTTTTTACACCCAATTTACACCTACAATTTTTACACCCCCTTTTCACACCGAAAAAATTTTTTTACACCCTTTTTGCACCTAAATTTTCTTACACCATTTTAAAAGTGAAAATATTTTTACACCCTTTTCACACCTACAATTTTTTACACCCCCGTGGACACCTCAAATTTATTTACACCCTTATCAAACCTAAAATATTTTTCCACCCAATTCACACCTACAATTTTTACACCCCCTTTTCACACCTACAATTTTTTTACACCCTTTTCACACCTCAAATTTATTTACACCCTTTTCAAACCTAAAATATTTTTTCACCCAATTCACACCTACAATTTTTACACCCCCTTTTCACACCTCAAATATTTTTACACCCTTTTCACACCTCAAATTTTTTACACCCAATTTACACCTACAATTTTTTACACCCCCGTGGACACCTCAAATTTATTTACACCCTTTTCAAACCTAAAATATTTTTCCACCCAATTCACACCTACACTTTTTACACCCCCTTTTCAAACCTAAAATATTTTTCCACCCAATTCCCACCTACACTTTTTACACCCCCTTTTCACGCCTAAAATTTTTTACACCCAATTCACACCTACAATTTTTTACACCCAATTCACACCTACAATTTTTTACACCCCCGTGGACACCTCAAATTTATTTACACCCTTTTCAAACCTAAAATATTTTTTCACCCAATTCACACCTACAGTTTTTACACCCCCTTTTCACACAGAAAATTTTTTTACACCCTTTTCACGCCTAAAATTTTTTACACCCAATTTACACCTACAATTTTTACACCCCCTTTTCACACCGAAAAAATTTTTTTACACCCTTTTTGCACCTAAATTTTCTTACACCATTTTAAAAGTGAAAATATTTTTACACCCTTTTCACACCTACAATTTTTTACACCCCCGTGGACACCTCAAATTTATTTACACCCTTATCAAACCTAAAATATTTTTCCACCCAATTCACACCTACAATTTTTACACCCCCTTTTCACACCTACAATTTTTTTACACCCTTTTCACACCTCAAATTTATTTACACCCTTTTCAAACCTAAAATATTTTTTCACCCAATTCACACCTACAATTTTTACACCCCCTTTTCACACCTCAAATATTTTTACACCCTTTTCACACCTCAAATTTTTTACACCCAATTTACACCTACAATTTTTTACACCCCCGTGGACACCTCAAATTTATTTACACCCTTTTCAAACCTAAAATATTTTTCCACCCAATTCACACCTACACTTTTTACACCCCCTTTTCAAACCTAAAATATTTTTCCACCCAATTCCCACCTACACTTTTTACACCCCCTTTTCACGCCTAAAATTTTTTACACCCAATTCACACCTACAATTTTTTACACCCAATTCACACCTACAATTTTTTACACCCCCGTGGACACCTCAAATTTATTTACACCCTTTTCAAACCTAAAATATTTTTTCACCCAATTCACACCTACAGTTTTTACACCCCCTTTTCACACAGAAAATTTTTTTACACCCTTTTCACGCCTAAAATTTTTTACACCCAATTTACACCTACAATTTTTACACCCCCTTTTCACACCGAAAAAATTTTTTTACACCCTTTTTGCACCTAAATTTTCTTACACCATTTTAAAAGTGAAAATATTTTTACACCCTTTTCACACCTACAATTTTTTACACCCCCGTGGACACCTCAAATTTATTTACACCCTTATCAAACCTAAAATATTTTTCCACCCAATTCACACCTACAATTTTTACACCCCCTTTTCACACCTACAATTTTTTTACACCCTTTTCACACCTCAAATTTATTTACACCCTTTTCAAACCTAAAATATTTTTTCACCCAATTCACACCTACAATTTTTACACCCCCTTTTCACACCTCAAATATTTTTACACCCTTTTCACACCTCAAATTTTTTACACCCAATTTACACCTACAATTTTTTACACCCCCGTGGACACCTCAAATTTATTTACACCCTTTTCAAACCTAAAATATTTTTCCACCCAATTCACACCTACACTTTTTACACCCCCTTTTCAAACCTAAAATATTTTTCCACCCAATTCCCACCTACACTTTTTACACCCCCTTTTCACGCCTAAAATTTTTTACACCCAATTCACACCTACAATTTTTTACACCCAATTCACACCTACAATTTTTTACACCCCCGTGGACACCTCAAATTTATTTACACCCTTTTCAAACCTAAAATATTTTTTCACCCAATTCACACCTACAGTTTTTACACCCCCTTTTCACACAGAAAATTTTTTTACACCCTTTTCACGCCTAAAATTTTTTACACCCAATTTACACCTACAATTTTTACACCCCCTTTTCACACCGAAAAAATTTTTTTACACCCTTTTTGCACCTAAATTTTCTTACACCATTTTAAAAGTGAAAATATTTTTACACCCTTTTCACACCTACAATTTTTTACACCCCCGTGGACACCTCAAATTTATTTACACCCTTATCAAACCTAAAATATTTTTCCACCCAATTCACACCTACAATTTTTACACCCCCTTTTCACACCTACAATTTTTTTACACCCTTTTCACACCTCAAATTTATTTACACCCTTTTCAAACCTAAAATATTTTTTCACCCAATTCACACCTACAATTTTTACACCCCCTTTTCACACCTCAAATATTTTTACACCCTTTTCACACCTCAAATTTTTTACACCCAATTTACACCTACAATTTTTTACACCCCCGTGGACACCTCAAATTTATTTACACCCTTTTCAAACCTAAAATATTTTTCCACCCAATTCACACCTACACTTTTTACACCCCCTTTTCAAACCTAAAATATTTTTCCACCCAATTCCCACCTACACTTTTTACACCCCCTTTTCACGCCTAAAATTTTTTACACCCAATTCACACCTACAATTTTTTACACCCAATTCACACCTACAATTTTTTACACCCCCGTGGACACCTCAAATTTATTTACACCCTTTTCAAACCTAAAATATTTTTTCACCCAATTCACACCTACAGTTTTTACACCCCCTTTTCACACAGAAAATTTTTTTACACCCTTTTCACGCCTAAAATTTTTTACACCCAATTTACACCTACAATTTTTACACCCCCTTTTCACACCGAAAAAATTTTTTTACACCCTTTTTGCACCTAAATTTTCTTACACCATTTTAAAAGTGAAAATATTTTTACACCCTTTTCACACCTACAATTTTTTACACCCCCGTGGACACCTCAAATTTATTTACACCCTTATCAAACCTAAAATATTTTTCCACCCAATTCACACCTACAATTTTTACACCCCCTTTTCACACCTACAATTTTTTTACACCCTTTTCACACCTCAAATTTATTTACACCCTTTTCAAACCTAAAATATTTTTTCACCCAATTCACACCTACAATTTTTACACCCCCTTTTCACACCTCAAATATTTTTACACCCTTTTCACACCTCAAATTTTTTACACCCAATTTACACCTACAATTTTTTACACCCCCGTGGACACCTCAAATTTATTTACACCCTTTTCAAACCTAAAATATTTTTCCACCCAATTCACACCTACACTTTTTACACCCCCTTTTCAAACCTAAAATATTTTTCCACCCAATTCCCACCTACACTTTTTACACCCCCTTTTCACGCCTAAAATTTTTTACACCCAATTCACACCTACAATTTTTTACACCCAATTCACACCTACAATTTTTTACACCCCCGTGGACACCTCAAATTTATTTACACCCTTTTCAAACCTAAAATATTTTTTCACCCAATTCACACCTACAGTTTTTACACCCCCTTTTCACACAGAAAATTTTTTTACACCCTTTTCACGCCTAAAATTTTTTACACCCAATTTACACCTACAATTTTTACACCCCCTTTTCACACCGAAAAAATTTTTTTACACCCTTTTTGCACCTAAATTTTCTTACACCATTTTAAAAGTGAAAATATTTTTACACCCTTTTCACACCTACAATTTTTTACACCCCCGTGGACACCTCAAATTTATTTACACCCTTATCAAACCTAAAATATTTTTCCACCCAATTCACACCTACAATTTTTACACCCCCTTTTCACACCTACAATTTTTTTACACCCTTTTCACACCTCAAATTTATTTACACCCTTTTCAAACCTAAAATATTTTTTCACCCAATTCACACCTACAATTTTTACACCCCCTTTTCACACCTCAAATATTTTTACACCCTTTTCACACCTCAAATTTTTTACACCCAATTTACACCTACAATTTTTTACACCCCCGTGGACACCTCAAATTTATTTACACCCTTTTCAAACCTAAAATATTTTTCCACCCAATTCACACCTACACTTTTTACACCCCCTTTTCAAACCTAAAATATTTTTCCACCCAATTCCCACCTACACTTTTTACACCCCCTTTTCACGCCTAAAATTTTTTACACCCAATTCACACCTACAATTTTTTACACCCAATTCACACCTACAATTTTTTACACCCCCGTGGACACCTCAAATTTATTTACACCCTTTTCAAACCTAAAATATTTTTTCACCCAATTCACACCTACAGTTTTTACACCCCCTTTTCACACAGAAAATTTTTTTACACCCTTTTCACGCCTAAAATTTTTTACACCCAATTTACACCTACAATTTTTACACCCCCTTTTCACACCGAAAAAATTTTTTTACACCCTTTTTGCACCTAAATTTTCTTACACCATTTTAAAAGTGAAAATATTTTTACACCCTTTTCACACCTACAATTTTTTACACCCCCGTGGACACCTCAAATTTATTTACACCCTTATCAAACCTAAAATATTTTTCCACCCAATTCACACCTACAATTTTTACACCCCCTTTTCACACCTACAATTTTTTTACACCCTTTTCACACCTCAAATTTATTTACACCCTTTTCAAACCTAAAATATTTTTTCACCCAATTCACACCTACAATTTTTACACCCCCTTTTCACACCTCAAATATTTTTACACCCTTTTCACACCTCAAATTTTTTACACCCAATTTACACCTACAATTTTTTACACCCCCGTGGACACCTCAAATTTATTTACACCCTTTTCAAACCTAAAATATTTTTCCACCCAATTCACACCTACACTTTTTACACCCCCTTTTCAAACCTAAAATATTTTTCCACCCAATTCCCACCTACACTTTTTACACCCCCTTTTCACGCCTAAAATTTTTTACACCCAATTCATACCTACAATTTTTTACACCCAATTCACACCTACAATTTTTTACACCCCCGTGGACACCTCAAATTTATTTACACCCTTTTCAAACCTAAAATATTTTTTCACCCAATTCACACCTACAGTTTTTACACCCCCTTTTCACACAGAAAATTTTTTTACACCCTTTTCACGCCTAAAATTTTTTACACCCAATTTACACCTACAATTTTTACACCCCCTTTTCACACCGAAAAAATTTTTTTACACCCTTTTTGCACCTAAATTTTCTTACACCATTTTAAAAGTGAAAATATTTTTACACCCTTTTCACACCTACAATTTTTTACACCCCCGTGGACACCTCAAATTTATTTACACCCTTATCAAACCTAAAATATTTTTCCACCCAATTCACACCTACAATTTTTACACCCCCTTTTCACACCTACAATTTTTTTACACCCTTTTCACACCTCAAATTTATTTACACCCTTTTCAAACCTAAAATATTTTTTCACCCAATTCACACCTACAATTTTTACACCCCCTTTTCACACCTCAAATATTTTTACACCCTTTTCACACCTCAAATTTTTTACACCCAATTTACACCTACAATTTTTTACACCCCCGTGGACACCTCAAATTTATTTACACCCTTTTCAAACCTAAAATATTTTTCCACCCAATTCACACCTACACTTTTTACACCCCCTTTTCAAACCTAAAATATTTTTCCACCCAATTCCCACCTACACTTTTTACACCCCCTTTTCACGCCTAAAATTTTTTACACCCAATTCACACCTACAATTTTTTACACCCAATTCACACCTACAATTTTTTACACCCCCGTGGACACCTCAAATTTATTTACACCCTTTTCAAACCTAAAATATTTTTTCACCCAATTCACACCTACAGTTTTTACACCCCCTTTTCACACAGAAAATTTTTTTACACCCTTTTCACGCCTAAAATTTTTTACACCCAATTTACACCTACAATTTTTACACCCCCTTTTCACACCGAAAAAATTTTTTTACACCCTTTTTGCACCTAAATTTTCTTACACCATTTTAAAAGTGAAAATATTTTTACACCCTTTTCACACCTACAATTTTTTACACCCCCGTGGACTAAAAAATTTTAGGCGTGAAAAGGGTGTAAAAAAATTTTCTGTGTGAAAAGGGGGTGTAAAAACTGTAGGTGTGAATTGGGTGGAAAAATATTTTAGTTTTGAAAAGGGTGTAAATAAATTTGAGGTGTCCACGGGGGTGTAAAAAATTGTAGGTGTGAATTGGGTGTAAAAAATTTTAGGCGTGAAAAGGGTGTAAAAAAATTTTCTGTGTGAAAAGGAGGTGTAAAAACTGTAGGTGTGAATTGGGTGAAAAAATATTTTAGTTTTGAAAAGGGTGTAAAAAAATTTGAGGTGTCCACGGGGGTGTAAAAAATTGTAGGTGTGAATTGGGTGTAAAAAATTTTAGGCGTGAAAAGGGTGTAAAAAAATTTTCGGTGTGAAAAGGGGGTGTAAAAATTGTAGGTGTGAATTGGGTGGAAAAATATTTTAGGTGTGAAAAGGGTGTAAATAAATTTGAGGTGTCCACGGGGGTGTAAAAAATTGTAGGTGTGAATTGGGTGTAAAAAATTTTAGGCGTGAAAAGGGTGTAAAAAAATTTGAGGTGTGAAAAGGGGGTGTAAAAACTGTAGGTGTGAATTGGGTGGAAAAATATTTTAGTTTTGAAAAGGGTGTAAATAAATTTGAGGTGTCCACGGGGGTTTAAAAAATTGTAGGTGTGAATTGGGTGTAAAAAATTTTAGGTGTGAAAAGGGTGTAAAAAAATTTTCGGTGTGAAAAGGGGGTGTAAAAATTGTAGGTGTGAATTGGGTGGAAAAATATTTTAGGTTTGAAAAGGGTGTAAATAAATTTGAGGTGTCAAAAGGGGTGTAAAAAATTGTAGGTGTGAATTGGGTGTAAAAAATTTAAGGTGTGATAAGGGTGTAAAAATATTTGAGGTGTGAAAAAGGGGTGTAAAAATTGTAGGTGTGAATTGGGTGGAAAAATATTTTAGGTTTGAAAAGGGTGTAAATAAATTTGAGGTGTCCACGGGGGTGTAAAAAATTGTAGGTGTAAATTGGGTGTAAAAAATTTGAGGTGTGAAAAGGGTGTAAAAAAATTTTCGGTGTGAAAAGGGGGTGTAAAAACTGTAGGTGTGAATTGGGTGGAAAAATATTTTAGTTTTGAAAAGGGTGTAAATAAATTTGAGGTGTGAAAAGGGGGTGTAAAAAATTGTAGGTGTGAAAAGGGTGTAAAAATATTTTCAGTTTTAAAATGGTGTAAGAAAATTTAGGTGCAAAAAGGGTGTAAAAAAATTTGAGGTGTGAAAAGGGAGTGTAAAAATTGTAGGTGTAAATTGGGTGTAAAAAATTTTAGGCGTGAAAAGGGTGTAAAAAAATTTTCTGTGTGAAAAGGGGGTGTAAAAACTGTAGGTGTGAATTGGGTGAAAAAATATTTTAGTTTTGAAAAGGGTGTAAATAAATTTGAGGTGTCCACGGGGGTTTAAAAAATTGTAGGTGTAAAAAGGGTGTAAAAAATTTTAGGCGTGAAAAGGGTGTAAAAAAATTTTCTGTGTGAAAAGGGGGTGTAAAAACTGTAGGTGTGAATTGGGTGAAAAAATATTTTAGTTTTGAAAAGGGTGTAAATAAATTTGAGGTGTCCACGGGGGTGTAAAAAATTGTAGGTGTGAATTGGGTGTAAAAAATTTTAGGCGTGAAAAGGGTGTAAAAAAATTTTCTGTGTGAAAAGGGGGTGTAAAAACTGTAGGTGTGAATTGGGTGAAAAAATATTTTAGTTTTGAAAAGGGTGTAAATAAATTTGAGGTGTCCACGGGGGTTTAAAAAATTGTAGGTGTGAATTGGGTGTAAAAAATTTTAGGTGTGTAAAGGGTGTAAAAATATTTTCGGTGTGAAAAGGGGGTGTAAAAATTGTAGGTGTGAATTGGGTGGAAAAATATTTTAGGTGTGAAAAGGGTGTAAATAAATTTGAGGTGTCCACGGGGGTGTAAAAAATTGTAGGTGTGAATTGGGTGTAAAAAATTTTAGGCGTGAAAAGGGTGTAAAAAAATTTGAGGTGTGAAAAGGGGGTGTAAAAACTGTAGGTGTGAATTGGGTGGAAAAATATTTTAGGTTTGAAAAGGGTGTAAATAAATTTTAGGTGTCAAAAGGGGTGTAAAAAATTGTAGGTGTCCAAAGGGGTGTAAAAAATTGTAGGTGTGAATTGGGTGTAAAAAAATTTTAGGCGTGAAAAGGGTGTAAAAAATTTTGAGGTGTGAAAAGGGGGTGTAAAAACTGTAGGTGTGAATTGGGTGGAAAAGTATTTTAGGTTTGAAAAGGCTGTAAATAAATTTGAGGTGTCCACGGGGGTGTAAAAAATTGTAGGTGTGAATTGGGTGTAAAAAATTTTAGGTGTGAAAAGGGTGTAAAAAAATTTTCAGTGTGAAAAGGGGGTGTAAAAATTGTAGGTGTGAATTGGGTGGAAAAAAATTTTAGGTTTGAAAAGGGTGTAAATAAATTTGAGGTGTCAAAAGGGGTGTAAAAAATTGTAGGTGTGAATTGGGTGTAAAAAATTTAAGGAGTGATAAGGGTGTAAAAATATTTGAGGTGTGAAAAGGGGGTGTAAAAATTGTAGGTGTGAATTGGGTGGAAAAATATTTTAGGTTTGAAAAAGGGTGTAAATAAATTTGAGGTGTCCACGGGGGTGTAAAAAATTGTAGGTGTAAATTGGGTGTAAAAAATTTGAGGTGTGAAAAGGCTGTAAAAAAATTTGAGGTGTGAAAAGGGGGTGTAAAAATTGTAGGCGTCAATTGGGTGGAAAAAATTTGAGGTGTGAAAAGGGTGTAAAAAAATTTGAGGTGTGAAAAGGGGCTGTAAAAATTGTAGGTGTGAATTGGGTGGAAAAATATTTTAGGTTTGAAAAGGGTGTAAATAAATTTTAGGTGTCCACGGGGGTGTAAAAATATTTTCGGTTTGAAATGGGTGTACGAATATTTTAGGTGCAAAAAGGGTGTAAAAAAATTTTCGGTGTGAAAAGGGGGTGTAAAAATTGTAGGTGTGAATTGGGTGGAAAAATATTTTAGGTTTGAAAAGGGTGTAAATAAATTTGAGGTGTCCACGGGGGTGTAAAAAATTTTAGGTGTGAATTGGGTGTAAAAAATTTTAGGTGTGAAAAGGGTGTAAAAAAATTTTCGGTGTGAAAAGGGGTTTTAAAAATTGTAGGTGTGAATTGGGTGGAAAAATATTTTAGGTTTGAAAAGGGTGTAAATAAATTTGAGGTGTCAAAAGGGGTGTAAAAAATTGTAGGTGTGAATTGGGTGTAAAAAATTTAAGGTGTGATAAGGGTGTAAAAATATTTGAGGTGTGAAAAGGGGGTGTAAAAATTGTAGGTGTGAATTGGGTGGAAAAATATTTGAGGTTTGAAAAGGGTGTAAATAAATTTGAGGTGTCCACGGGGGTGTAAAAAATTGTAGGTGTAAATTGGGTGTAAAAAATTTGAGGTGTGAAAAGGGTGTAAAAAAATTTTCGGTGTGAAAAGGGGGTGTAAAAACTGTAGGTGTGAATTGGGTGGAAAAATATTTTAGTTTTGAAAAGGGTGTAAATAAATTTGAGGTGTCCACGGGGGTGTAAAAAATTGTAGGTGTGAATTGGGTGTATAAAATTTTAGGTGTGAAAAGGGTGTTAAAAAATTTGAGGTGTGAAAAGGGGGTGTAAAAATATTTTCGGTTTGAAATGGGTGTACGAATATTTTAGGTGCAAAAAGGGTGTAAAAATTTTTTCGGTGTGAAAAGGGGGTGTAAAAATTGTAGGTGTGAATTGGGTGGAAAAATATTTTAGGTTTGAAAAGGGTGTAAATAAATTTGAGGTGTCCACGGGGGTGTAAAAAATTGTAGGTGTGAATTGGGTGTAAAAAATTTTAGGTGTGAAAAGGGGGTGTAAAAGTTGTAGGTGTGAATTGGGTGGAAAAATATTTGAGGTTTGAAAAGGGTGTAAATAAATTTGAGGTGTCCACGGGGGTGTAAAAAATTGTAGGTGTAAATTGGGTGTAAAAAATTTGAGGTGTGAAAAGGGTGTAAAAAAATTTTCGGTGTGAAAAGGGGGTGTAAAAACTGTAGGTGTGAATTGGGTGGAAAAATATTTTAGTTTTGAAAAGGGTGTAAATAAATTTGAGGTGTCCACGGGGGTGTAAAAAATTGTAGGTGTGAATTGGGTGTATAAAATTTTAGGTGTGAAAAGGGTGTTAAAAAATTTGAGGTGTGAAAAGGGGGTGTAAAAATATTTTTGGTTTGAAATGGGTATACGAAAATTTTAGGTGCAAAAAGGGTGTAAAAAAATTTGAGGTGTGAAAAGGGGGTGTAAAAATTGTAGGTGTGAATTGGGTGGAAAAATATTTTAGGTTTGATAAGGGTGTAAATAAATTTGAGGTGTCCACGGGGGTGTAAAAAATTGTAGGTGTGAAAAGGGTGTAAAAATATTTTCAGTTTTAAAATGGTGTAAGAAAATTTAGGTGCAAAAAGGGTGTAAAAAAATTTGAGGTGTGAAAAGGGAGTGTAAAAATTGTAGGTGTAAATTGGGTGTAAAAATTTTAGGCGTGAAAAGGGTGTAAAAAAATTTTCTGTGTGAAAAGGGGGTGTAAAAACTGTAGGTGTGAATTGGGTGAAAAAATATTTTAGTTTTGAAAAGGGTGTAAATAAATTTGAGGTGTCCACGGGGGTTTAAAAAATTGTAGGTGTAAAAAGGGTGTAAAAAATTTTAGGCGTGAAAAGGGTGTAAAAAAATTTTCTGTGTGAAAAGGGGGTGTAAAAACTGTAGGTGTGAATTGGGTGAAAAAATATTTTAGTTTTGAAAAGGGTGTAAATAAATTTGAGGTGTCCACGGGGGTTTAAAAAATTGTAGGTGTGAATTGCGTGTAAAAAATTTTAGGTGTGAAAAGGGTGTAAAAAAATTTTCGGTGTGAAAAGGGTGTGTAAAAATTGTAGGTGTGAATTGGGTGGAAAAATATTTTAGGTTTGAAAAGGGTGTAAATAAATTTGAGGTGTCCACGGGGGTGTAAAAAATTGTAGGTGTGAATTGGGTGTAAAAAATTTTAGGCGTGAAAAGGGTGTAAAAAAATTTTCTGTGTGAAAAGGGGGTGTAAAAACTGTAGGTGTGAATTGGGTGGAAAAATATTTTAGTTTTGAAAAGGGTGTAAATAAATTTGAGGTGTCCACGGGGGTGTAAAAAATTGTAGGTGTGAATTGGGTGTAAAAAATTTTAGGCGTGAAAAGGGTGTAAAAAAATTTTCGGTGTGAAAAGGGGGTGTAAAAATTGTAGGTGTGAATTGGGTGGAAAAATATTTTAGGTTTGAAAAGGGTGTAAATAAATTTGAGGTGTCAAAAGGGGTGTAAAAAATTGTAGGTGTGAATTGGGTGTAAAAAATTTTAGGCGTGATAAGGGTGTAAAAATATTTGAGGTGTGAAAAGGGGGTGTAAAAATTGTAGGTGTGAATTGGGTGGAAAAATATTTTAGGTTTGAAAAAGGGTGTAAATAAATTTGAGGTGTCCACGGGGGTGTAAAAAATTGTAGGTGTAAATTGGGTGTAAAAAATTTGAGGTGTGAAAAGGCTGTAAAAAAATTTGAGGTGTGAAAAGGGGGTGTAAAAACTGTAGGTGTGAATTGGGTGGAAAAATATTTTAGTTTTGAAAAGGGTGTAAATAAATTTGAGGTGTCCACGGGGGTGTAAAAAATTGTAGGTGTAAATTGGGTGTAAAAAATTTGAGGTGTGAAAAGGCTGTAAAAAAATTTGAGGTGTGAAAAGGGGGTGTAAAAATTGTAGGTGTCAATTGGGTGGAAAAAATTTGAGGTGTGAAAAGGGTGTAAAAAAATTTGAGGTGTGAAAAGGGGGTGTAAAAATTGTAGGTGTGAATTGGGTGGAAAAATATTTTAGGTTTGAAAAGGGTGTAAATAAATTTGAGGTGTCCACGGGGGTGTAAAAAATTGTAGGTGTGAATTGGGTGTAAAAAATTTTAGGTGTGAAAAGGGTGTAAAAAAATTTTCGGTGTGAAAAGGGGGTGTAAAAATTGTAGGTGTGAATTGGGTGGAAAAATATTTTAGGTTTGAAAAGGGTGTAAATAAATTTGAGGTGTCAAAAGGGGTGTAAAAAATTGTAGGTGTGAATTGGGTGTAAAAAATTTAAGGTGTGATAAGGGTGTAAAAATATTTGAGGTGTGAAAAGGGGGTGTAAAAATTGTAGGTGTGAATTGGGTGGAAAAATATTTTAGGTTTGAAAAAGGGTGTAAATAAATTTGAGGTGTCCACGGGGGTGTAAAAAATTGTAGGTGTAAATTGGGTGTAAAAAATTTGAGGTGTGAAAAGGCTGTAAAAAAATTTGAGGTGTGAAAAGGGGGTGTAAAAACTGTAGGTGTGAATTGGGTGGAAAAATATTTTAGTTTTGAAAAGGGTGTAAATAAATTTGAGGTGTCCACGGGGGTTTAAAAAATTGTAGGTGTGAATTGGGTGTAAAAAATTTTAGGTGTGAAAAGGGTGTAAAAAAATTTTCGGTGTGAAAAGGGGGTGTAAAAATTGTAGGTGTGAATTGGGTGGAAAAATATTTTAGGTTTGAAAAGGGTGTAAATAAATTTGAGGTGTCCACGGGGGTGTAAAAAATTGTAGGTGTGAATTGGGTGTAAAAAATTTTAGGCGTGAAAAGGGTGTAAAAAAATTTTCTGTGTGAAAAGGGGGTGTAAAAAGTGTAGGTGTGAATTGGGTGGAAAAATATTTTAGTTTTGAAAAGGGTGTAAATAAATTTGAGGTGTCCACGGGGGTGTAAAAAATTGTAGGTGTGAATTGGGTGTAAAAAATTTTAGGCGTGAAAAGGGTGTAAAAAAATTTTCGGTGTGAAAAGGGGGTGTAAAAATTGTAGGTGTGAATTGGGTGGAAAAATATTTTAGGTTTGAAAAGGGTGTAAATAAATTTGAGGTGTCAAAAGGGGTGTAAAAAATTGTAGGTGTGAATTGGGTGTAAAAAATTTTAGGCGTGATAAGGGTGTAAAAATATTTGAGGTGTGAAAAGGGGGTGTAAAAATTGTAGGTGTGAATTGGGTGGAAAAATATTTTAGGTTTGAAAAAGGGTGTAAATAAATTTGAGGTGTCCACGGGGGTGTAAAAAATTGTAGGTGTAAATTGGGTGTAAAAAATTTGAGGTGTGAAAAGGCTGTAAAAAAATTTGAGGTGTGAAAAGGGGGTGTAAAAATTGTAGGTGTCAATTGGGTGGAAAAAATTTGAGGTGTGAAAAGGGTGTAAAAAAATTTGAGGTGTGAAAAGGGGCTGTAAAAATTGTAGGTGTGAATTGGGTGGAAAAATATTTTAGGTTTGAAAAGGGTGTAAATAAATTTTAGGTGTCCACGGGGGTGTAAAAATATTTTCGGTTTGAAATGGGTGTACGAATATTTTAGGTGCAAAAAGGGTGTAAAAAAATTTTCGGTGTGAAAAGGGGGTGTAAAAATTGTAGGTGTGAATTGGGTGGAAAAATATTTTAGGTTTGAAAAGGGTGTAAATAAATTTGAGGTGTCCACGGGGGTGTAAAAAATTGTAGGTGTGAATTGGGTGTAAAAAATTTTAGGTGTGAAAAGGGTGTAAAAAAATTTTCGGTGTGAAAAGGGGGTGTAAAAATTGTAGATGTGAATTGGGTGGAAAAATATTTTAGGTTTGAAAAGGGTGTAAATAAATTTGAGGTGTCAAAAGGGGTGTAAAAAATTGTAGGTGTGAATTGGGTGTAAAAAATTTAAGGTGTGATAAGGGTGTAAAAATATTTGAGGTGTGAAAAGGGGGTGTAAAAATTGTAGGTGTGAATTGGGTGGAAAAATATTTTAGGTTTGAAAAGGGTGTAAATAAATTTGAGGTGTCCACGGGGGTGTAAAAAATTGTAGGTGTAAATTGGGTGTAAAAAATTTGAGGTGTGAAAAGGGTGTAAAAAAATTTTCGGTGTGAAAAGGGGTTGTAAAAATTGTAGGTGTCAATTGGGTGGAAAAAATTTGAGGTGTGAAAAGGGTGTAAAAAAATTTGAGGTGTGAAAAGGGGCTGTAAAAATTGTAGGTGTGAATTGGGTGGAAAAATATTTTAGGTTTGAAAAGGGTGTAAATAAATTTTAGGTGTCCACGGGGGTGTAAAAATATTTTCGGTTTGAAATGGGTGTACGAATATTTTAGGTGCGAAAAGGGTGTAAAAAAATTTTCGGTGTGAAAAGGGGGTGTAAAAATTGTAGGTGTGAATTGGGTGGAAAAATATTTTAGGTTTGAAAAGGGTGTAAATAAATTTGAGGTGTCCACGGGGGTGTAAAAAATTGTAGGTGTGAATTGGGTGTAAAAAATTTTAGGTGTGAAAAGGGTGTAAAAAAATTTTCGGTGTGAAAAGGGGGTGTAAAAATATTTTCGGTTTGAAATGGGTGTACGAAAATTTTAGGTGCAAAAAGGGTGTAAAAAAATTTGAGGTGTGAAAAGGGGGTGTAAAAATTGTAGGTGTGAATTGGGTGGAAAAATATTTTAGGTTTGATAAGGGTGTAAATAAATTTGAGGTGTCCACGGGGGTGTAAAAAATTGTAGGTGTGAAAAGGGTGTAAAAATATTTTCAGTTTTAAAATGGTGTAAGAAAATTTAGGTGCAAAAAGGGTGTAAAAAAATTTGAGGTGTGAAAAGGGAGTGTAAAAATTGTAGGTGTAAATTGGGTGTAAAAAATTTTAGGTTTGAAAAGGGTGTAAATAAATTTGAGGTGTCAAAAGGGGTGTAAAAAATTGTAGGTGTGAATTGGGTGTAAAAAATTTAAGGTGTGATAAGGGTGTAAAAATATTTTTCGGTGTGAAAAGGGGGTGTAAAAACTGTAGGTGTGAATTGGGTGAAAAAATATTTTAGGTTTGAAAAGGGTGTAAATAAATTTGAGGTGTCCACGGGGGTGTAAAAAATTGTAGGTGTGAATTGGGTGTAAAAAATTTTAGGTGTGAAAAGGGTGTAAAAAAATTTTCGGTGTGAAAAGGGGGTGTAAAAATTGTAGATGTGAATTGGGTGGAAAAATATTTTAGGTTTGAAAAGGGTGTAAATAAATTTGAGGTGTCAAAAGGGGTGTAAAAAATTGTAGGTGTGAATTGGGTGTAAAAAATTTAAGGTGTGATAAGGGTGTAAAAATATTTTTCGGTGTGAAAAGGGGGTGTAAAAACTGTAGGTGTGAATTGGGTGAAAAAATATTTTAGTTTTGAAAAGGGTGTAAATAAATTTGAGGTGTCCACGGGGGTGTAAAAAATTGTAGGTGTCAATTGGGTGGAAAAAATTTGAGGTGTGAAAAGGGTGTAAAAAAATTTTCGGTGTGAAAAGGGGGTGTAAAAATTGTAGATGTGAATTGGGTGGAAAAATATTTTAGGTTTGAAAAGGGTGTAAATAAATTTGAGGTGTCAAAAGGGGTGTAAAAAATTGTAGGTGTGAATTGGGTGTAAAAAATTTAAGGTGTGATAAGGGTGTAAAAATATTTGAGGTGTGAAAAGGGGGTGTAAAAATTGTAGGTGTGAATTGGGTGGAAAAATATTTTAGGTTTGAAAAGGGTGTAAATAAATTTGAGGTGTCCACGGGGGTGTAAAAAATTGTAGGTGTAAATTGGGTGTAAAAAATTTGAGGTGTGAAAAGGGTGTAAAAAAATTTTCGGTGTGAAAAGGGGTTGTAAAAATTGTAGGTGTCAATTGGGTGGAAAAAATTTGAGGTGTGAAAAGGGTGTAAAAAAATTTGAGGTGTGAAAAGGGGCTGTAAAAATTGTAGGTGTGAATTGGGTGGAAAAATATTTTAGGTTTGAAAAGGGTGTAAATAAATTTTAGGTGTCCACGGGGGTGTAAAAATATTTTCGGTTTGAAATGGGTGTACGAATATTTTAGGTGCAAAAAGGGTGTAAAAAAATTTTCGGTGTGAAAAGGGGGTGTAAAAATTGTAGGTGTGAATTGGGTGGAAAAATATTTTAGGTTTGAAAAGGGTGTAAATAAATTTGAGGTGTCCACGGGGGTGTAAAAAATTGTAGGTGTGAATTGGGTGTAAAAAATTTTAGGTGTGAAAAGGGTGTAAAAAAATTTTCGGTGTGAAAAGGGGGTGTAAAAATATTTTCGGTTTGAAATGGGTGTACGAAAATTTTAGGTGCAAAAAGGGTGTAAAAAAATTTGAGGTGTGAAAAGGGGGTGTAAAAATTGTAGGTGTGAATTGGGTGGAAAAATATTTTAGGTTTGAAAAGGGTGTAAAAATATTTTCAGTTTTAAAATGGTGTAAGAAAATTTAGGTGCAAAAAGGGTGTAAAAAAATTTGAGGTGTGAAAAGGGAGTGTAAAAATTGTAGGTGTAAATTGGGTGCAAAAAATTTTAGGTTTGAAAAGGGTGTAAATAAATTTGAGGTGTCAAAAGGGGTGTAAAAAATTGTAGGTGTGAATTGGGTGTAAAAAATTTAAGGTGTGATAAGGGTGTAAAAATATTTTTCGGTGTGAAAAGGGGGTGTAAAAACTGTAGGTGTGAATTGGGTGAAAAAATATTTTAGGTTTGAAAAGGGTGTAAATAAATTTGAGGTGTCCACGGGGGTGTAAAAAATTGTAGGTGTGAATTGGGTGTAAAAAATTTTAGGTGTGAAAAGGGTGTAAAAAAATTTTCGGTGTGAAAAGGGGGTGTAAAAATTGTAGATGTGAATTGGGTGGAAAAATATTTTAGGTTTGAAAAGGGTGTAAATAAATTTGAGGTGTCAAAAGGGGTGTAAAAAATTGTAGGTGTGAATTGGGTGTAAAAAATTTAAGGTGTGATAAGGGTGTAAAAATATTTTTCGGTGTGAAAAGGGGGTGTAAAAACTGTAGGTGTGAATTGGGTGAAAAAATATTTTAGTTTTGAAAAGGGTGTAAATAAATTTGAGGTGTCCACGGGGGTGTAAAAAATTGTAGGTGTAAATTGGGTGTAAAAAATTTGAGGTGTGAAAAGGCTGTAAAAAAGTTTGAGGTGTGAAAAGGGGGTGTAAAAATTGTAGGTGTGAATTGGGTGGAAAAATATTTTAGGTTTGAAAAGGGTGTAAATAAATTTGAGGTGTCCACGGGGGTTTAAAAAATTGTAGGTGTAAAAAGGGTGTAAAAAATTTTAGGCGTGAAAAGGGTGTAAAAAAATTTTCTGTGTGAAAAGGGGGTGTAAAAACTGTAGGTGTGAATTGGGTGGAAAAATATTTTAGTTTTGAAAAGGGTGTAAATAAATTTGAGGTGTCCACGGGGGTGTAAAAAATTGTAGGTGTGAATTGGGTGTAAAAAATTTTAGGCGTGAAAAGGGTGTAAAAAAATTTTCGGTGTGAAAAGGGGTGTAAAAATTGTAGGTGTGAATTGGGTGGAAAAATATTTTAGGTTTGAAAAGGGTGTAAATAAATTTGAGGTGTCCACGGGGGTGTAAAAAATTGTAGGTGTGAATTGGGTGTAAAAAATTTTAGGCGTGAAAAGGGTGTAAAAAAATTTTCTGTGTAAAAAGGGGGTGTAAAAACTGTAGGTGTGAATTGGGTGAAAAAATATTTTAGTTTTGAAAAGGGTGTAAATAAATTTGAGGTGTCCATGGGGGTTTAAAAAATTGTAGGTGTGAATTGGGTGTAAACAATTTTTACACCCCCTTTTCACACCGAAAAAATTTTTTTACACCCTTTTTGCACCTAAATTTTCTTACACCATTTTAAAAGTGAAAATATTTTTACACCCTTTTCACACCTACAATTTTTTACACCCCCGTGGACACCTCAAATTTATTTACACCCTTATCAAACCTAAAATATTTTTCCACCCAATTCACACCTACAATTTTTACACCCCCTTTTCACACCTACAATTTTTTTACACCCTTTTCACACCTCAAATTTATTTACACCCTTTTCAAACCTAAAATATTTTTTCACCCAATTCACACCTACAATTTTTACACCCCCTTTTCACACCTCAAATATTTTTACACCCTTTTCACACCTCAAATTTTTTACACCCAATTTACACCTATAATTTTTTACACCCCCGTGGACACCTCAAATTTATTTACACCCTTTTCAAACCTAAAATATTTTTCCACCCAATTCACACCTACACTTTTTACACCCCCTTTTCAAACCTAAAATATTTTTCCACCCAATTCCCACCTACACTTTTTACACCCCCTTTTCACGCCTAAAATTTTTTACACCCAATTCACACCTACAATTTTTTACACCCAATTCACACCTACAATTTTTTACACCCCCGTGGACACCTCAAATTTATTTACACCCTTTTCAAACCTAAAATATTTTTTCACCCAATTCACACCTACAGTTTTTACACCCCCTTTTCACACAGAAAATTTTTTTACACCCTTTTCACGCCTAAAATTTTTTACACCCAATTTACACCTACAATTTTTACACCCCCTTTTCACACCGAAAAAATTTTTTTACACCCTTTTTGCACCTAAATTTTCTTACACCATTTTAAAAGTGAAAATATTTTTACACCCTTTTCACACCTACAATTTTTTACACCCCCGTGGACACCTCAAATTTATTTACACCCTTATCAAACCTAAAATATTTTTCCACCCAATTCACACCTACAATTTTTACACCCCCTTTTCACACCTACAATTTTTTTACACCCTTTTCACACCTCAAATTTATTTACACCCTTTTCAAACCTAAAATATTTTTTCACCCAATTCACACCTACAATTTTTACACCCCCTTTTCACACCTCAAATATTTTTACACCCTTTTCACACCTCAAATTTTTTACACCCAATTTACACCTACAATTTTTTACACCCCCGTGGACACCTCAAATTTATTTACACCCTTTTCAAACCTAAAATATTTTTCCACCCAATTCACACCTACACTTTTTACACCCCCTTTTCAAACCTAAAATATTTTTCCACCCAATTCCCACCTACACTTTTTACACCCCCTTTTCACGCCTAAAATTTTTTACACCCAATTCACACCTACAATTTTTTACACCCAATTCACACCTACAATTTTTTACACCCCCGTGGACACCTCAAATTTATTTACACCCTTTTCAAACCTAAAATATTTTTTCACCCAATTCACACCTACAGTTTTTACACCCCCTTTTCACACAGAAAATTTTTTTACACCCTTTTCACGCCTAAAATTTTTTACACCCAATTTACACCTACAATTTTTACACCCCCTTTTCACACCGAAAAAATTTTTTTACACCCTTTTTGCACCTAAATTTTCTTACACCATTTTAAAAGTGAAAATATTTTTACACCCTTTTCACACCTACAATTTTTTACACCCCCGTGGACACCTCAAATTTATTTACACCCTTATCAAACCTAAAATATTTTTCCACCCAATTCACACCTACAATTTTTACACCCCCTTTTCACACCTCAAATATTTTTACACCCTTTTCACACCTCAAATTTTTTACACCCAATTTACACCTACAATTTTTTACACCCCCGTGGACACCTCAAATTTATTTACACCCTTTTCAAACCTAAAATATTTTTCCACCCAATTCACACCTACACTTTTTACACCCCCTTTTCAAACCTAAAATATTTTTCCACCCAATTCCCACCTACACTTTTTACACCCCCTTTTCACGCCTAAAATTTTTTACACCCAATTCACACCTACAATTTTTTACACCCAATTCACACCTACAATTTTTTACACCCCCGTGGACACCTCAAATTTATTTACACCCTTTTCAAACCTAAAATATTTTTTCACCCAATTCACACCTACAGTTTTTACACCCCCTTTTCACACAGAAAATTTTTTTACACCCTTTTCACGCCTAAAATTTTTTACACCCAATTTACACCTACAATTTTTACACCCCCTTTTCACACCGAAAAAATTTTTTTACACCCTTTTTGCACCTAAATTTTCTTACACCATTTTAAAAGTGAAAATATTTTTACACCCTTTTCACACCTACAATTTTTTACACCCCCGTGGACACCTCAAATTTATTTACACCCTTATCAAACCTAAAATATTTTTCCACCCAATTCACACCTACAATTTTTACACCCCCTTTTCACACCTACAATTTTTTTACACCCTTTTCACACCTCAAATTTATTTACACCCTTTTCAAACCTAAAATATTTTTTCACCCAATTCACACCTACAATTTTTACACCCCCTTTTCACACCTCAAATATTTTTACACCCTTTTCACACCTCAAATTTTTTACACCCAATTTACACCTACAATTTTTTACACCCCCGTGGACACCTCAAATTTATTTACACCCTTTTCAAACCTAAAATATTTTTCCACCCAATTCACACCTACACTTTTTACACCCCCTTTTCAAACCTAAAATATTTTTCCACCCAATTCCCACCTACACTTTTTACACCCCCTTTTCACGCCTAAAATTTTTTACACCCAATTCACACCTACAATTTTTTACACCCAATTCACACCTACAATTTTTTACACCCCCGTGGACACCTCAAATTTATTTACACCCTTTTCAAACCTAAAATATTTTTTCACCCAATTCACACCTACAGTTTTTACACCCCCTTTTCACACAGAAAATTTTTTTACACCCTTTTCACGCCTAAAATTTTTTACACCCAATTTACACCTACAATTTTTACACCCCCTTTTCACACCGAAAAAATTTTTTTACACCCTTTTTGCACCTAAATTTTCTTACACCATTTTAAAAGTGAAAATATTTTTACACCCTTTTCACACCTACAATTTTTTACACCCCCGTGGACAGCTCAAATTTATTTACACCCTTATCAAACCTAAAATATTTTTCCACCCAATTCACACCTACAATTTTTACACCCCCTTTTCACACCTACAATTTTTTTACACCCTTTTCACACCTCAAATTTATTTACACCCTTTTCAAACCTAAAATATTTTTTCACCCAATTCACACCTACAATTTTTACACCCCCTTTTCACACCTCAAATATTTTTACACCCTTTTCACACCTCAAATTTTTTACACCCAATTTACACCTACAATTTTTTACACCCCCGTGGACACCTCAAATTTATTTACACCCTTTTCAAACCTAAAATATTTTTCCACCCAATTCACACCTACACTTTTTACACCCCCTTTTCAAACCTAAAATATTTTTCCACCCAATTCCCACCTACACTTTTTACACCCCCTTTTCACGCCTAAAATTTTTTACACCCAATTCACACCTACAATTTTTTACACCCAATTCACACCTACAATTTTTTACACCCCCGTGGACACCTCAAATTTATTTACACCCTTTTCAAACCTAAAATATTTTTTCACCCAATTCACACCTACAGTTTTTACACCCCCTTTTCACACAGAAAATTTTTTTACACCCTTTTCACGCCTAAAATTTTTTACACCCAATTTACACCTACAATTTTTACACCCCCTTTTCACACCGAAAAAATTTTTTTACACCCTTTTTGCACCTAAATTTTCTTACACCATTTTAAAAGTGAAAATATTTTTACACCCTTTTCACACCTACAATTTTTTACACCCCCGTGGACACCTCAAATTTATTTACACCCTTATCAAACCTAAAATATTTTTCCACCCAATTCACACCTACAATTTTTACACCCCCTTTTCACACCTACAATTTTTTTACACCCTTTTCACACCTCAAATTTATTTACACCCTTTTCAAACCTAAAATATTTTTTCACCCAATTCACACCTACAATTTTTACACCCCCTTTTCACACCTCAAATATTTTTACACCCTTTTCACACCTCAAATTTTTTACACCCAATTTACACCTACAATTTTTTACACCCCCGTGGACACCTCAAATTTATTTACACCCTTTTCAAACCTAAAATATTTTTCCACCCAATTCACACCTACACTTTTTACACCCCCTTTTCAAACCTAAAATATTTTTCCACCCAATTCCCACCTACACTTTTTACACCCCCTTTTCACGCCTAAAATTTTTTACACCCAATTCACACCTACAATTTTTTACACCCAATTCACACCTACAATTTTTTACACCCCCGTGGACACCTCAAATTTATTTACACCCTTTTCAAACCTAAAATATTTTTTCACCCAATTCACACCTACAGTTTTTACACCCCCTTTTCACACAGAAAATTTTTTTACACCCTTTTCACGCCTAAAATTTTTTACACCCAATTTACACCTACAATTTTTACACCCCCTTTTCACACCGAAAAAATTTTTTTACACCCTTTTTGCACCTAAATTTTCTTACACCATTTTAAAAGTGAAAATATTTTTACACCCTTTTCACACCTACAATTTTTTACACCCCCGTGGACACCTCAAATTTATTTACACCCTTATCAAACCTAAAATATTTTTCCACCCAATTCACACCTACAATTTTTACACCCCCTTTTCACACCTACAATTTTTTTACACCCTTTTCACACCTCAAATTTATTTACACCCTTTTCAAACCTAAAATATTTTTTCACCCAATTCACACCTACAATTTTTACACCCCCTTTTCACACCTCAAATATTTTTACACCCTTTTCACACCTCAAATTTTTTACACCCAATTTACACCTACAATTTTTTACACCCCCGTGGACACCTCAAATTTATTTACACCCTTTTCAAACCTAAAATATTTTTCCACCCAATTCACACCTACACTTTTTACACCCCCTTTTCAAACCTAAAATATTTTTCCACCCAATTCCCACCTACACTTTTTACACCCCCTTTTCACGCCTAAAATTTTTTACACCCAATTCACACCTACAATTTTTTACACCCAATTCACACCTACAATTTTTTACACCCCCGTGGACACCTCAAATTTATTTACACCCTTTTCAAACCTAAAATATTTTTTCACCCAATTCACACCTACAGTTTTTACACCCCCTTTTCACACAGAAAATTTTTTTACACCCTTTTCACGCCTAAAATTTTTTACACCCAATTTACACCTACAATTTTTACACCCCCTTTTCACACCGAAAAAATTTTTTTACACCCTTTTTGCACCTAAATTTTCTTACACCATTTTAAAAGTGAAAATATTTTTACACCCTTTTCACACCTACAATTTTTTACACCCCCGTGGACACCTCAAATTTATTTACACCCTTATCAAACCTAAAATATTTTTCCACCCAATTCACACCTACAATTTTTACACCCCCTTTTCACACCTACAATTTTTTTACACCCTTTTCACACCTCAAATTTATTTACACCCTTTTCAAACCTAAAATATTTTTTCACCCAATTCACACCTACAATTTTTACACCCCCTTTTCACACCTCAAATATTTTTACACCCTTTTCACACCTCAAATTTTTTACACCCAATTTACACCTACAATTTTTTACACCCCCGTGGACACCTCAAATTTATTTACACCCTTTTCAAACCTAAAATATTTTTCCACCCAATTCACACCTACACTTTTTACACCCCCTTTTCAAACCTAAAATATTTTTCCACCCAATTCCCACCTACACTTTTTACACCCCCTTTTCACGCCTAAAATTTTTTACACCCAATTCACACCTACAATTTTTTACACCCAATTCACACCTACAATTTTTTACACCCCCGTGGACACCTCAAATTTATTTACACCCTTTTCAAACCTAAAATATTTTTTCACCCAATTCACACCTACAGTTTTTACACCCCCTTTTCACACAGAAAATTTTTTTACACCCTTTTCACGCCTAAAATTTTTTACACCCAATTTACACCTACAATTTTTACACCCCCTTTTCACACCGAAAAAATTTTTTTACACCCTTTTTGCACCTAAATTTTCTTACACCATTTTAAAAGTGAAAATATTTTTACACCCTTTTCACACCTACAATTTTTTACACCCCCGTGGACTAAAAAATTTTAGGCGTGAAAAGGGTGTAAAAAAATTTTCTGTGTGAAAAGGGGGTGTAAAAACTGTAGGTGTGAATTGGGTGGAAAAATATTTTAGTTTTGAAAAGGGTGTAAATAAATTTGAGGTGTCCACGGGGGTGTAAAAAATTGTAGGTGTGAATTGGGTGTAAAAAATTTTAGGCGTGAAAAGGGTGTAAAAAAATTTTCTGTGTGAAAAGGAGGTGTAAAAACTGTAGGTGTGAATTGGGTGAAAAAATATTTTAGTTTTGAAAAGGGTGTAAATAAATTTGAGGTGTCCACGGGGGTGTAAAAAATTGTAGGTGTGAATTGGGTGTAAAAAATTTTAGGCGTGAAAAGGGTGTAAAAAAATTTTCGGTGTGAAAAGGGGGTGTAAAAATTGTAGGTGTGAATTGGGTGGAAAAATATTTTAGGTGTGAAAAGGGTGTAAATAAATTTGAGGTGTCCACGGGGGTGTAAAAAATTGTAGGTGTGAATTGGGTGTAAAAAATTTTAGGCGTGAAAAGGGTGTAAAAAAATTTGAGGTGTGAAAAGGGGGTGTAAAAACTGTAGGTGTGAATTGGGTGGAAAAATATTTTAGTTTTGAAAAGGGTGTAAATAAATTTGAGGTGTCCACGGGGGTTTAAAAAATTGTAGGTGTGAATTGGGTGTAAAAAATTTTAGGTGTGAAAAGGGTGTAAAAAAATTTTCGGTGTGAAAAGGGGGTGTAAAAATTGTAGGTGTGAATTGGGTGGAAAAATATTTTAGGTTTGAAAAGGGTGTAAATAAATTTGAGGTGTCAAAAGGGGTGTAAAAAATTGTAGGTGTGAATTGGGTGTAAAAAATTTAAGGTGTGATAAGGGTGTAAAAATATTTGAGGTGTGAAAAAGGGGTGTAAAAATTGTAGGTGTGAATTGGGTGGAAAAATATTTTAGGTTTGAAAAGGGTGTAAATAAATTTGAGGTGTCCACGGGGGTGTAAAAAATTGTAGGTGTAAATTGGGTGTAAAAAATTTGAGGTGTGAAAAGGGTGTAAAAAAATTTTCGGTGTGAAAAGGGGGTGTAAAAACTGTAGGTGTGAATTGGGTGGAAAAATATTTTAGTTTTGAAAAGGGTGTAAATAAATTTGAGGTGTGAAAAGGGGGTGTAAAAAATTGTAGGTGTGAAAAGGGTGTAAAAATATTTTCAGTTTTAAAATGGTGTAAGAAAATTTAGGTGCAAAAAGGGTGTAAAAAAATTTGAGGTGTGAAAAGGGAGTGTAAAAATTGTAGGTGTAAATTGGGTGTAAAAAATTTTAGGCGTGAAAAGGGTGTAAAAAAATTTTCTGTGTGAAAAGGGGGTGTAAAAACTGTAGGTGTGAATTGGGTGAAAAAATATTTTAGTTTTGAAAAGGGTGTAAATAAATTTGAGGTGTCCACGGGGGTTTAAAAAATTGTAGGTGTAAAAAGGGTGTAAAAAATTTTAGGCGTGAAAAGGGTGTAAAAAAATTTTCTGTGTGAAAAGGGGGTGTAAAAACTGTAGGTGTGAATTGGGTGAAAAAATATTTTAGTTTTGAAAAGGGTGTAAATAAATTTGAGGTGTCCACGGGGGTGTAAAAAATTGTAGGTGTGAATTGGGTGTAAAAAATTTTAGGCGTGAAAAGGGTGTAAAAAAATTTTCTGTGTGAAAAGGGGGTGTAAAAACTGTAGGTGTGAATTGGGTGAAAAAATATTTTAGTTTTGAAAAGGGTGTAAATAAATTTGAGGTGTCCACGGGGGTTTAAAAAATTGTAGGTGTGAATTGGGTGTAAAAAATTTTAGGTGTGTAAAGGGTGTAAAAATATTTTCGGTGTGAAAAGGGGGTGTAAAAATTGTAGGTGTGAATTGGGTGGAAAAATATTTTAGGTGTGAAAAGGGTGTAAATAAATTTGAGGTGTCCACGGGGGTGTAAAAAATTGTAGGTGTGAATTGGGTGTAAAAAATTTTAGGCGTGAAAAGGGTGTAAAAAAATTTGAGGTGTGAAAAGGGGGTGTAAAAACTGTAGGTGTGAATTGGGTGGAAAAATATTTTAGGTTTGAAAAGGGTGTAAATAAATTTTAGGTGTCAAAAGGGGTGTAAAAAATTGTAGGTGTCCAAAGGGGTGTAAAAAATTGTAGGTGTGAATTGGGTGTAAAAAAATTTTAGGCGTGAAAAGGGTGTAAAAAATTTTGAGGTGTGAAAAGGGGGTGTAAAAACTGTAGGTGTGAATTGGGTGGAAAAGTATTTTAGGTTTGAAAAGGCTGTAAATAAATTTGAGGTGTCCACGGGGGTGTAAAAAATTGTAGGTGTGAATTGGGTGTAAAAAATTTTAGGTGTGAAAAGGGTGTAAAAAAATTTTCGGTGTGAAAAGGGGGTGTAAAAATTGTAGGTGTGAATTGGGTGGAAAAAAATTTTAGGTTTGAAAAGGGTGTAAATAAATTTGAGGTGTCAAAAGAGGTGTAAAAAATTGTAGGTGTGAATTGGGTGTAAAAAATTTAAGGAGTGATAAGGGTGTAAAAATATTTGAGGTGTGAAAAGGGGGTGTAAAAATTGTAGGTGTGAATTGGGTGGAAAAATATTTTAGGTTTGAAAAAGGGTGTAAATAAATTTGAGGTGTCCACGGGGGTGTAAAAAATTGTAGGTGTAAATTGGGTGTAAAAAATTTGAGGTGTGAAAAGGCTGTAAAAAAATTTGAGGTGTGAAAAGGGGGTGTAAAAATTGTAGGCGTCAATTGGGTGGAAAAAATTTGAGGTGTGAAAAGGGTGTAAAAAAATTTGAGGTGTGAAAAGGGGCTGTAAAAATTGTAGGTGTGAATTGGGTGGAAAAATATTTTAGGTTTGAAAAGGGTGTAAATAAATTTTAGGTGTCCACGGGGGTGTAAAAATATTTTCGGTTTGAAATGGGTGTACGAATATTTTAGGTGCAAAAAGGGTGTAAAGAAATTTTCGGTGTGAAAAGGGGGTGTAAAAATTGTAGGTGTGAATTGGGTGGAAAAATATTTTAGGTTTGAAAAGGGTGTAAATAAATTTGAGGTGTCCACGGGGGTGTAAAAAATTTTAGGTGTGAATTGGGTGTAAAAAATTTTAGGTGTGAAAAGGGTGTAAAAAAATTTTCGGTGTGAAAAGGGGTTTTAAAAATTGTAGGTGTGAATTGGGTGGAAAAATATTTTAGGTTTGAAAAGGGTGTAAATAAATTTGAGGTGTCAAAAGGGGTGTAAAAAATTGTAGGTGTGAATTGGGTGTAAAAAATTTAAGGTGTGATAAGGGTGTAAAAATATTTGAGGTGTGAAAAGGGGGTGTAAAAATTGTAGGTGTGAATTGGGTGGAAAAATATTTGAGGTTTGAAAAGGGTGTAAATAAATTTGAGGTGTCCACGGGGGTGTAAAAAATTGTAGGTGTAAATTGGGTGTAAAAAATTTGAGGTGTGAAAAGGGTGTAAAAAAATTTTCGGTGTGAAAAGGGGGTGTAAAAACTGTAGGTGTGAATTGGGTGGAAAAATATTTTAGTTTTGAAAAGGGTGTAAATAAATTTGAGGTGTCCACGGGGGTGTAAAAAATTGTAGGTGTGAATTGGGTGTATAAAATTTTAGGTGTGAAAAGGGTGTTAAAAAATTTGAGGTGTGAAAAGGGGGTGTAAAAATATTTTCGGTTTGAAATGGGTGTACGAATATTTTAGGTGCAAAAAGGGTGTAAAAATTTTTTCGGTGTGAAAAGGGGGTGTAAAAATTGTAGGTGTGAATTGGGTGGAAAAATATTTTAGGTTTGAAAAGGGTGTAAATAAATTTGAGGTGTCCACGGGGGTGTAAAAAATTGTAGGTGTGAATTGGGTGTAAAAAATTTTAGGTGTGAAAAGGGGGTGTAAAAATTGTAGGTGTGAATTGGGTGGAAAAATATTTGAGGTTTGAAAAGGGTGTAAATAAATTTGAGGTGTCCACGGGGGTGTAAAAAATTGTAGGTGTAAATTGGGTGTAAAAAATTTGAGGTGTGAAAAGGGTGTAAAAAAATTTTCGGTGTGAAAAGGGGGTGTAAAAACTGTAGGTGTGAATTGGGTGGAAAAATATTTTAGTTTTGAAAAGGGTGTAAATAAATTTGAGGTGTCCACGGGGGTGTAAAAAATTGTAGGTGTGAATTGGGTGTATAAAATTTTAGGTGTGAAAAGGGTGTTAAAAAATTTGAGGTGTGAAAAGGGGGTGTAAAAATATTTTTGGTTTGAAATGGGTATACGAAAATTTTAGGTGCAAAAAGGGTGTAAAAAAATTTGAGGTGTGAAAAGGGGGTGTAAAAATTGTAGGTGTGAATTGGGTGGAAAAATATTTTAGGTTTGATAAGGGTGTAAATAAATTTGAGGTGTCCACGGGGGTGTAAAAAATTGTAGGTGTGAAAAGGGTGTAAAAATATTTTCAGTTTTAAAATGGTGTAAGAAAATTTAGGTGCAAAAAGGGTGTACAAAAATTTGAGGTGTGAAAAGGGAGTGTAAAAATTGTAGGTGTAAATTGGGTGTAAAAATTTTAGGCGTGAAAAGGGTGTAAAAAAATTTTCTGTGTGAAAAGGGGGTGTAAAAACTGTAGGTGTGAATTGGGTGAAAAAATATTTTAGTTTTGAAAAGGGTGTAAATAAATTTGAGGTGTCCACGGGGGTTTAAAAAATTGTAGGTGTAAAAAGGGTGTAAAAAATTTTAGGCGTGAAAAGGGTGTAAAAAAATTTTCTGTGTGAAAAGGGGGTGTAAAAACTGTAGGTGTGAATTGGGTGAAAAAATATTTTAGTTTTGAAAAGGGTGTAAATAAATTTGAGGTGTCCACGGGGGTTTAAAAAATTGTAGGTGTGAATTGCGTGTAAAAAATTTTAGGTGTGAAAAGGGTGTAAAAAAATTTTCGGTGTGAAAAGGGTGTGTAAAAATTGTAGGTGTGAATTGGGTGGAAAAATATTTTAGGTTTGAAAAGGGTGTAAATAAATTTGAGGTGTCCACGGGGGTGTAAAAAATTGTAGGTGTGAATTGGGTGTAAAAAATTTTAGGCGTGAAAAGGGTGTAAAAAAATTTTCTGTGTGAAAAGGGGGTGTAAAAACTGTAGGTGTGAATTGGGTGGAAAAATATTTTAGTTTTGAAAAGGGTGTAAATAAATTTGAGGTGTCCACGGGGGTGTAAAAAATTGTAGGTGTGAATTGGGTGTAAAAAATTTTAGGCGTGAAAAGGGTGTAAAAAAATTTTCGGTGTGAAAAGGGGGTGTAAAAATTGTAGGTGTGAATTGGGTGGAAAAATATTTTAGGTTTGAAAAGGGTGTAAATAAATTTGAGGTGTCAAAAGGGGTGTAAAAAATTGTAGGTGTGAATTGGGTGTAAAAAATTTTAGGCGTGATAAGGGTGTAAAAATATTTGAGGTGTGAAAAGGGGGTGTAAAAATTGTAGGTGTGAATTGGGTGGAAAAATATTTTAGGTTTGAAAAAGGGTGTAAATAAATTTGAGGTGTCCACGGGGGTGTAAAAAATTGTAGGTGTAAATTGGGTGTAAAAAATTTGAGGTGTGAAAAGGCTGTAAAAAAATTTGAGGTGTGAAAAGGGGGTGTAAAAACTGTAGGTGTGAATTGGGTGGAAAAATATTTTAGTTTTGAAAAGGGTGTAAATAAATTTGAGGTGTCCACGGGGGTGTAAAAAATTGTAGGTGTAAATTGGGTGTAAAAAATTTGAGGTGTGAAAAGGCTGTAAAAAAATTTGAGGTGTGAAAAGGGGGTGTAAAAATTGTAGGCGTCAATTGGGTGGAAAAAATTTGAGGTGTGAAAAGGGTGTAAAAAAATTTGAGGTGTGAAAAGGGGCTGTAAAAATTGTAGGTGTGAATTGGGTGGAAAAATATTTTAGGTTTGAAAAGGGTGTAAATAAATTTTAGGTGTCCACGGGGGTGTAAAAATATTTTCGGTTTGAAATGGGTGTACGAATATTTTAGGTGCAAAAAGGGTGTAAAGAAATTTTCGGTGTGAAAAGGGGGTGTAAAAATTGTAGGTGTGAATTGGGTGGAAAAATATTTTAGGTTTGAAAAGGGTGTAAATAAATTTGAGGTGTCCACGGGGGTGTAAAAAATTTTAGGTGTGAATTGGGTGTAAAAAATTTTAGGTGTGAAAAGGGTGTAAAAAAATTTTCGGTGTGAAAAGGGGTTTTAAAAATTGTAGGTGTGAATTGGGTGGAAAAATATTTTAGGTTTGAAAAGGGTGTAAATAAATTTGAGGTGTCAAAAGGGGTGTAAAAAATTGTAGGTGTGAATTGGGTGTAAAAAATTTAAGGTGTGATAAGGGTGTAAAAATATTTGAGGTGTGAAAAGGGGGTGTAAAAATTGTAGGTGTGAATTGGGTGGAAAAATATTTGAGGTTTGAAAAGGGTGTAAATAAATTTGAGGTGTCCACGGGGGTGTAAAAAATTGTAGGTGTAAATTGGGTGTAAAAAATTTGAGGTGTGAAAAGGGTGTAAAAAAATTTTCGGTGTGAAAAGGGGGTGTAAAAACTGTAGGTGTGAATTGGGTGGAAAAATATTTTAGTTTTGAAAAGGGTGTAAATAAATTTGAGGTGTCCACGGGGGTGTAAAAAATTGTAGGTGTGAATTGGGTGTATAAAATTTTAGGTGTGAAAAGGGTGTTAAAAAATTTGAGGTGTGAAAAGGGGGTGTAAAAATATTTTCGGTTTGAAATGGGTGTACGAATATTTTAGGTGCAAAAAGGGTGTAAAAATTTTTTCGGTGTGAAAAGGGGGTGTAAAAATTGTAGGTGTGAATTGGGTGGAAAAATATTTTAGGTTTGAAAAGGGTGTAAATAAATTTGAGGTGTCCACGGGGGTGTAAAAAATTGTAGGTGTGAATTGGGTGTAAAAAATTTTAGGTGTGAAAAGGGGGTGTAAAAATTGTAGGTGTGAATTGGGTGGAAAAATATTTGAGGTTTGAAAAGGGTGTAAATAAATTTGAGGTGTCCACGGGGGTGTAAAAAATTGTAGGTGTAAATTGGGTGTAAAAAATTTGAGGTGTGAAAAGGGTGTAAAAAAATTTTCGGTGTGAAAAGGGGGTGTAAAAACTGTAGGTGTGAATTGGGTGGAAAAATATTTTAGTTTTGAAAAGGGTGTAAATAAATTTGAGGTGTCCACGGGGGTGTAAAAAATTGTAGGTGTGAATTGGGTGTATAAAATTTTAGGTGTGAAAAGGGTGTTAAAAAATTTGAGGTGTGAAAAGGGGGTGTAAAAATATTTTTGGTTTGAAATGGGTATACGAAAATTTTAGGTGCAAAAAGGGTGTAAAAAAATTTGAGGTGTGAAAAGGGGGTGTAAAAATTGTAGGTGTGAATTGGGTGGAAAAATATTTTAGGTTTGATAAGGGTGTAAATAAATTTGAGGTGTCCACGGGGGTGTAAAAAATTGTAGGTGTGAAAAGGGTGTAAAAATATTTTCAGTTTTAAAATGGTGTAAGAAAATTTAGGTGCAAAAAGGGTGTAAAAAAATTTGAGGTGTGAAAAGGGAGTGTAAAAATTGTAGGTGTAAATTGGGTGTAAAAATTTTAGGCGTGAAAAGGGTGTAAAAAAATTTTCTGTGTGAAAAGGGGGTGTAAAAACTGTAGGTGTGAATTGGGTGAAAAAATATTTTAGTTTTGAAAAGGGTGTAAATAAATTTGAGGTGTCCACGGGGGTTTAAAAAATTGTAGGTGTAAAAAGGGTGTAAAAAATTTTAGGCGTGAAAAGGGTGTAAAAAAATTTTCTGTGTGAAAAGGGGGTGTAAAAACTGTAGGTGTGAATTGGGTGAAAAAATATTTTAGTTTTGAAAAGGGTGTAAATAAATTTGAGGTGTCCACGGGGGTTTAAAAAATTGTAGGTGTGAATTGCGTGTAAAAAATTTTAGGTGTGAAAAGGGTGTAAAAAAATTTTCGGTGTGAAAAGGGTGTGTAAAAATTGTAGGTGTGAATTGGGTGGAAAAATATTTTAGGTTTGAAAAGGGTGTAAATAAATTTGAGGTGTCCACGGGGGTGTAAAAAATTGTAGGTGTGAATTGGGTGTAAAAAATTTTAGGCGTGAAAAGGGTGTAAAAAAATTTTCTGTGTGAAAAGGGGGTGTAAAAACTGTAGGTGTGAATTGGGTGGAAAAATATTTTAGTTTTGAAAAGGGTGTAAATAAATTTGAGGTGTCCACGGGGGTGTAAAAAATTGTAGGTGTGAATTGGGTGTAAAAAATTTTAGGCGTGAAAAGGGTGTAAAAAAATTTTCGGTGTGAAAAGGGGGTGTAAAAATTGTAGGTGTGAATTGGGTGGAAAAATATTTTAGGTTTGAAAAGGGTGTAAATAAATTTGAGGTGTCAAAAGGGGTGTAAAAAATTGTAGGTGTGAATTGGGTGTAAAAAATTTTAGGCGTGATAAGGGTGTAAAAATATTTGAGGTGTGAAAAGGGGGTGTAAAAATTGTAGGTGTGAATTGGGTGGAAAAATATTTTAGGTTTGAAAAAGGGTGTAAATAAATTTGAGGTGTCCACGGGGGTGTAAAAAATTGTAGGTGTAAATTGGGTGTAAAAAATTTGAGGTGTGAAAAGGCTGTAAAAAAATTTGAGGTGTGAAAAGGGGGTGTAAAAACTGTAGGTGTGAATTGGGTGGAAAAATATTTTAGTTTTGAAAAGGGTGTAAATAAATTTGAGGTGTCCACGGGGGTGTAAAAAATTGTAGGTGTAAATTGGGTGTAAAAAATTTGAGGTGTGAAAAGGCTGTAAAAAAATTTGAGGTGTGAAAAGGGGGTGTAAAAATTGTAGGTGTCAATTGGGTGGAAAAAATTTGAGGTGTGAAAAGGGTGTAAAAAAATTTGAGGTGTGAAAAGGGGGTGTAAAAATTGTAGGTGTGAATTGGGTGGAAAAATATTTTAGGTTTGAAAAGGGTGTAAATAAATTTGAGGTGTCCACGGGGGTGTAAAAAATTGTAGGTGTGAATTGGGTGTAAAAAATTTTAGGTGTGAAAAGGGTGTAAAAAAATTTTCGGTGTGAAAAGGGGGTGTAAAAATTGTAGGTGTGAATTGGGTGGAAAAATATTTTAGGTTTGAAAAGGGTGTAAATAAATTTGAGGTGTCAAAAGGGGTGTAAAAAATTGTAGGTGTGAATTGGGTGTAAAAAATTTAAGGTGTGATAAGGGTGTAAAAATATTTGAGGTGTGAAAAGGGGGTGTAAAAATTGTAGGTGTGAATTGGGTGGAAAAATATTTTAGGTTTGAAAAAGGGTGTAAATAAATTTGAGGTGTCCACGGGGGTGTAAAAAATTGTAGGTGTAAATTGGGTGTAAAAAATTTGAGGTGTGAAAAGGCTGTAAAAAAATTTGAGGTGTGAAAAGGGGGTGTAAAAACTGTAGGTGTGAATTGGGTGGAAAAATATTTTAGTTTTGAAAAGGGTGTAAATAAATTTGAGGTGTCCACGGGGGTTTAAAAAATTGTAGGTGTGAATTGGGTGTAAAAAATTTTAGGTGTGAAAAGGGTGTAAAAAAATTTTCGGTGTGAAAAGGGGGTGTAAAAATTGTAGGTGTGAATTGGGTGGAAAAATATTTTAGGTTTGAAAAGGGTGTAAATAAATTTGAGGTGTCCACGGGGGTGTAAAAAATTGTAGGTGTGAATTGGGTGTAAAAAATTTTAGGCGTGAAAAGGGTGTAAAAAAATTTTCTGTGTGAAAAGGGGGTGTAAAAACTGTAGGTGTGAATTGGGTGGAAAAATATTTTAGTTTTGAAAAGGGTGTAAATAAATTTGAGGTGTCCACGGGGGTGTAAAAAATTGTAGGTGTGAATTGGGTGTAAAAAATTTTAGGCGTGAAAAGGGTGTAAAAAAATTTTCGGTGTGAAAAGGGGGTGTAAAAATTGTAGGTGTGAATTGGGTGGAAAAATATTTTAGGTTTGAAAAGGGTGTAAATAAATTTGAGGTGTCAAAAGGGGTGTAAAAAATTGTAGGTGTGAATTGGGTGTAAAAAATTTTAGGCGTGATAAGGGTGTAAAAATATTTGAGGTGTGAAAAGGGGGTGTAAAAATTGTAGGTGTGAATTGGGTGGAAAAATATTTTAGGTTTGAAAAAGGGTGTAAATAAATTTGAGGTGTCCACGGGGGTGTAAAAAATTGTAGGTGTAAATTGGGTGTAAAAAATTTGAGGTGTGAAAAGGCTGTAAAAAAATTTGAGGTGTGAAAAGGGGGTGTAAAAATTGTAGGTGTCAATTGGGTGGAAAAAATTTGAGGTGTGAAAAGGGTGTAAAAAAATTTGAGGTGTGAAAAGGGGCTGTAAAAATTGTAGGTGTGAATTGGGTGGAAAAATATTTTAGGTTTGAAAAGGGTGTAAATAAATTTTAGGTGTCCACGGGGGTGTAAAAATATTTTCGGTTTGAAATGGGTGTACGAATATTTTAGGTGCAAAAAGGGTGTAAAAAAATTTTCGGTGTGAAAAGGGGGTGTAAAAATTGTAGGTGTGAATTGGGTGGAAAAATATTTTAGGTTTGAAAAGGGTGTAAATAAATTTGAGGTGTCCACGGGGGTGTAAAAAATTGTAGGTGTGAATTGGGTGTAAAAAATTTTAGGTGTGAAAAGGGTGTAAAAAAATTTTCGGTGTGAAAAGGGGGTGTAAAAATTGTAGATGTGAATTGGGTGGAAAAATATTTTAGGTTTGAAAAGGGTGTAAATAAATTTGAGGTGTCAAAAGGGGTGTAAAAAATTGTAGGTGTGAATTGGGTGTAAAAAATTTAAGGTGTGATAAGGGTGTAAAAATATTTGAGGTGTGAAAAGGGGGTGTAAAAATTGTAGGTGTGAATTGGGTGGAAAAATATTTTAGGTTTGAAAAGGGTGTAAATAAATTTGAGGTGTCCACGGGGGTGTAAAAAATTGTAGGTGTAAATTGGGTGTAAAAAATTTGAGGTGTGAAAAGGGTGTAAAAAAATTTTCGGTGTGAAAAGGGGTTGTAAAAATTGTAGGTGTCAATTGGGTGGAAAAAATTTGAGGTGTGAAAAGGGTGTAAAAAAATTTGAGGTGTGAAAAGGGGCTGTAAAAATTGTAGGTGTGAATTGGGTGGAAAAATATTTTAGGTTTGAAAAGGGTGTAAATAAATTTTAGGTGTCCACGGGGGTGTAAAAATATTTTCGGTTTGAAATGGGTGTACGAATATTTAAGGTGCGAAAAGGGTGTAAAAAAATTTTCGGTGTGAAAAGGGGGTGTAAAAATTGTAGGTGTGAATTGGGTGGAAAAATATTTTAGGTTTGAAAAGGGTGTAAATAAATTTGAGGTGTCCACGGGGGTGTAAAAAATTGTAGGTGTGAATTGGGTGTAAAAAATTTTAGGTGTGAAAAGGGTGTAAAAAAATTTTCGGTGTGAAAAGGGGGTGTAAAAATATTTTCGGTTTGAAATGGGTGTACGAAAATTTTAGGTGCAAAAAGGGTGTAAAAAAATTTGAGGTGTGAAAAGGGGGTGTAAAAATTGTAGGTGTGAATTGGGTGGAAAAATATTTTAGGTTTGATAAGGGTGTAAATAAATTTGAGGTGTCCACGGGGGTGTAAAAAATTGTAGGTGTGAAAAGGGTGTAAAAATATTTTCAGTTTTAAAATGGTGTAAGAAAATTTAGGTGCAAAAAGGGTGTAAAAAAATTTGAGGTGTGAAAAGGGAGTGTAAAAATTGTAGGTGTAAATTGGGTGTAAAAAATTTTAGGTTTGAAAAGGGTGTAAATAAATTTGAGGTGTCAAAAGGGGTGTAAAAAATTGTAGGTGTGAATTGGGTGTAAAAAATTTAAGGTGTGATAAGGGTGTAAAAATATTTTTCGGTGTGAAAAGGGGGTGTAAAAACTGTAGGTGTGAATTGGGTGAAAAAATATTTTAGGTTTGAAAAGGGTGTAAATAAATTTGAGGTGTCCACGGGGGTGTAAAAAATTGTAGGTGTGAATTGGGTGTAAAAAATTTTAGGTGTGAAAAGGGTGTAAAAAAATTTTCGGTGTGAAAAGGGGGTGTAAAAATTGTAGATGTGAATTGGGTGGAAAAATATTTTAGGTTTGAAAAGGGTGTAAATAAATTTGAGGTGTCAAAAGGGGTGTAAAAAATTGTAGGTGTGAATTGGGTGTAAAAAATTTAAGGTGTGATAAGGGTGTAAAAATATTTTTCGGTGTGAAAAGGGGGTGTAAAAACTGTAGGTGTGAATTGGGTGAAAAAATATTTTAGTTTTGAAAAGGGTGTAAATAAATTTGAGGTGTCCACGGGGGTGTAAAAAATTGTAGGTGTCAATTGGGTGGAAAAAATTTGAGGTGTGAAAAGGGTGTAAAAAAATTTTCGGTGTGAAAAGGGGGTGTAAAAATTGTAGATGTGAATTGGGTGGAAAAATATTTTAGGTTTGAAAAGGGTGTAAATAAATTTGAGGTGTCAAAAGGGGTGTAAAAAATTGTAGGTGTGAATTGGGTGTAAAAAATTTAAGGTGTGATAAGGGTGTAAAAATATTTGAGGTGTGAAAAGGGGGTGTAAAAATTGTAGGTGTGAATTGGGTGGAAAAATATTTTAGGTTTGAAAAGGGTGTAAATAAATTTGAGGTGTCCACGGGGGTGTAAAAAATTGTAGGTGTAAATTGGGTGTAAAAAATTTGAGGTGTGAAAAGGGTGTAAAAAAATTTTCGGTGTGAAAAGGGGTTGTAAAAATTGTAGGTGTCAATTGGGTGGAAAAAATTTGAGGTGTGAAAAGGGTGTAAAAAAATTTGAGGTGTGAAAAGGGGCTGTAAAAATTGTAGGTGTGAATTGGGTGGAAAAATATTTTAGGTTTGAAAAGGGTGTAAATAAATTTTAGGTGTCCACGGGGGTGTAAAAATATTTTCGGTTTGAAATGGGTGTACGAATATTTTAGGTGCAAAAAGGGTGTAAAAAAATTTTCGGTGTGAAAAGGGGGTGTAAAAATTGTAGGTGTGAATTGGGTGGAAAAATATTTTAGGTTTGAAAAGGGTGTAAATAAATTTGAGGTGTCCACGGGGGTGTAAAAAATTGTAGGTGTGAATTGGGTGTAAAAAATTTTAGGTGTGAAAAGGGTGTAAAAAAATTTTCGGTGTGAAAAGGGGGTGTAAAAATATTTTCGGTTTGAAATGGGTGTACGAAAATTTTAGGTGCAAAAAGGGTGTAAAAAAATTTGAGGTGTGAAAAGGGGGTGTAAAAATTGTAGGTGTGAATTGGGTGGAAAAATATTTTAGGTTTGAAAAGGGTGTAAAAATATTTTCAGTTTTAAAATGGTGTAAGAAAATTTAGGTGCAAAAAGGGTGTAAAAAAATTTGAGGTGTGAAAAGGGAGTGTAAAAATTGTAGGTGTAAATTGGGTGCAAAAAATTTTAGGTTTGAAAAGGGTGTAAATAAATTTGAGGTGTCAAAAGGGGTGTAAAAAATTGTAGGTGTGAATTGGGTGTAAAAAATTTAAGGTGTGATAAGGGTGTAAAAATATTTTTCGGTGTGAAAAGGGGGTGTAAAAACTGTAGGTGTGAATTGGGTGAAAAAATATTTTAGGTTTGAAAAGGGTGTAAATAAATTTGAGGTGTCCACGGGGGTGTAAAAAATTGTAGGTGTGAATTGGGTGTAAAAAATTTTAGGTGTGAAAAGGGTGTAAAAAAATTTTCGGTGTGAAAAGGGGGTGTAAAAATTGTAGATGTGAATTGGGTGGAAAAATATTTTAGGTTTGAAAAGGGTGTAAATAAATTTGAGGTGTCAAAAGGGGTGTAAAAAATTGTAGGTGTGAATTGGGTGTAAAAAATTTAAGGTGTGATAAGGGTGTAAAAATATTTTTCGGTGTGAAAAGGGGGTGTAAAAACTGTAGGTGTGAATTGGGTGAAAAAATATTTTAGTTTTGAAAAGGGTGTAAATAAATTTGAGGTGTCCACGGGGGTGTAAAAAATTGTAGGTGTAAATTGGGTGTAAAAAATTTGAGGTGTGAAAAGGGTGTAAAAAAATTTTCGGTGTGAAAAGGGGGTGTAAAAATTGTAGATGTGAATTGGGTGGAAAAATATTTTAGGTTTGAAAAGGGTGTAAATAAATTTGAGGTGTCAAAAGGGGTGTAAAAAATTGTAGGTGTGAATTGGGTGTAAAAAATTTAAGGTGTGATAAGGGTGTAAAAATATTTTTCGGTGTGAAAAGGGGGTGTAAAAACTGTAGGTGTGAATTGGGTGAAAAAATATTTTAGTTTTGAAAAGGGTGTAAATAAATTTGAGGTGTCCACGGGGGTGTAAAAAATTGTAGGTGTAAATTGGGTGTAAAAAATTTGAGGTGTGAAAAGGCTGTAAAAAAGTTTTTCGGTGTGAAAAGGGGGTGTAAAAATTGTAGGTGTGAATTGGGTGGAAAAATATTTTAGGTTTGAAAAGGGTGTAAATAAATTTGAGGTGTCCACGGGGGTTTAAAAAATTGTAGGTGTAAAAAGGGTGTAAAAAATTTTAGGCGTGAAAAGGGTGTAAAAAAATTTTCTGTGTGAAAAGGGGGTGTAAAAACTGTAGGTGTGAATTGGGTGAAAAAATATTTTAGTTTTGAAAAGGGTGTAAATAAATTTGAGGTGTCCACGGGGGTTTAAAAAATTGTAGGTGTGAATTGGGTGTAAAAAATTTTAGGTGTGAAAAGGGTGTAAAAAAATTTTCGGTGTGAAAAGGGGGTGTAAAAATTGTAGGTGTGAATTGGGTGGAAAAATATTTTAGGTTTGAAAAGGGTGTAAATAAATTTGAGGTGTCCACGGGGGTGTAAAAAATCGTAGGTGTGAATTGGGTGTAAAAAATTTTAGGCGTGAAAAGGGTGTAAAAAAATTTTCTGTGTGAAAAGGGGGTGTAAAAACTGTAGGTGTGAATTGGGTGGAAAAATATTTTAGTTTTGAAAAGGGTGTAAATAAATTTGAGGTGTCCACGGGGGTGTAAAAAATTGTAGGTGTGAATTGGGTGTAAAAAATTTTAGGCGTGAAAAGGGTGTAAAAAAATTTTCGGTGTGAAAAGGGGGTGTAAAAATTGTAGGTGTGAATTGGGTGGAAAAATATTTTAGGTTTGAAAAGGGTGTAAATAAATTTGAGGTGTCCACGGGGGTGTAAAAAATTGTAGGTGTGAATTGGGTGTAAAAAATTTTAGGCGTGAAAAGGGTGTAAAAAAATTTTCTGTGTAAAAAGGGGGTGTAAAAACTGTAGGTGTGAATTGGGTGAAAAAATATTTTAGTTTTGAAAAGGGTGTAAATAAATTTGAGGTGTCCATGGGGGTTTAAAAAATTGTAGGTGTGAATTGGGTGTAAAAAATTATAGGTGTGAAAAGGGTGTAAAAAAATTTTCGGTGTGAAAAGGGGGTGTAAAAATTGTAGGTGTGAATTGGGTGGAAAAATATTTTAGGTTTGAAAAGGGTGTAAATAAATTTGAGGTGTCAAAAGGGGTGTAAAAAATTGTAGGTGTGAATTGGGTGTAAAAAATTTAAGGTGTGATAAGGGTGTAAAAATATTTGAGGTGTGAAAAGGGGGTGTAAAAATTGTAGGTGTGAATTGGGTGGAAAAATATTTTAGGTTTGAAAAGGGTGTAAATAAATTTGAGGTGTCCACGGGGGTGTAAAAAATTGTAGGTGTGAATTGGGTGTAAAAAATTTTAGGCGTGAAAAGGGTGTAAAAAAATTTTCTGTGTGAAAAGGGGGTGTAAAAACTGTAGGTGTGAATTGGGTGGAAAAATATTTTAGGTTTGAAAAGGGTGTAAATAAATTTGAGGTGTCCGCGGGGGTGTAAAAAATTGTAGGTGTGAATTGGGTGTATAAAATTTTAGGTGTGAAAAGGGTGTTAAAAAATTTGAGGTGTGAAAAGGGGGTGTAAAAATATTTTCGGTTTGAAATGGGTGTACGAAAATTTTAGGTGCAAAAAGGGTGTAAAAAAATTTGAGGTGTGAAAAGGGGGTGTAAAAATTGTAGGTGTGAATTGGGTGGAAAAATATTTTAGGTTTGATAAGGGTGTAAATAAATTTGAGGTGTGCACGGGGGTCTAAAAAATTGTAGGTGTGAAAAGGGTGTAAAAATATTTTCAGTTTTAAAATGGTGTAAGAAAATTTAGGTGCAAAAAGGGTGTAAAAAAATTTGAGGTGTGAAAAGGGAGTGTAAAAATTGTAGGTGTAAATTGGGTGTAAAAAATTTTAGGCGTGAAAAGGGTGTAAAAAAATTTTCTGTGTGAAAAGGGGGTGTAAAAACTGTAGGTGTGAATTGGGTGAAAAAATATTTTAGTTTTGAAAAGGGTGTAAATAAATTTGAGGTGTCCACGGGGGTTTAAAAAATTGTAGGTGTAAAAAGGGTGTAAAAAATTTTAGGCGTGAAAAGGGTGTAAAAAAATTTTCTGTGTGAAGGTGTGAATTGGGTGAAAAAATATTTTAGTTTTGAAAAGGGTGTAAATAAATTTGAGGTGTCCACGGGGGTGTTAAAAATTGTAGGTGTGAATTGGGTGTAAAAAATTTTAGGCGTGAAAAGGGTGTAAAAAAATTTTTTGTGTGAAAAGGGGGTGTAAAAACTGTAGGTGTGAATTGGGTGAAAAAATATTTTAGTTTTGAAAAGGGTGTAAATAAATTTGAGGTGTCCACGGGGGTTTAAAAAATTGTAGGTGTGAATTGGGTGTAAAAAATTTTAGGTGTGTAAAGGGTGTAAAAATATTTTCGGTGTGAAAAGGGGGTGTAAAAATTGTAGGTGTGAATTGGGTGGAAAAATATTTTAGGTTTGAAAAGGGTGTAAAAAATTGTAGGTGTCAAAAGGGGTGTAAAAAATTGTAGGTGTGAATTGGGTGTAAAAAAATTTTAGGCGTGAAAAGGGTGTAAAAAATTTTGAGGTGTGAAAAGGGGGTGTAAAAACTGTAGGTGTGAATTGGGTGGAAAAGTATTTTAGGTTTGAAAAGGCTGTAAATAAATTTGAGGTGTCCACGGGGGTGTAAAAAATTGTAGGTGTGAATTGGGTGTAAAAAATTTTAGGTGTGAAAAGGGTGTAAAAAAATTTTCGGTGTGAAAAGGGGGTCTAAAAATTGTAGGTGTGAATTGGGTGGAAAAATATTTTAGGTTTGAAAAGGGTGTAAATAAATTTGAGGTGTCAAAAGGGGTGTAAAAAATTGTAGGTGTGAATTGGGTGTAAAAAATTTAAGGTGTGATAAGGGTGTAAAAATATTTGAGGTGTGAAAAGGGGGTGTAAAAATTGTAGGTGTGAATTGGGTGGAAAAATATTTTAGGTTTGAAAAAGGGTGTAAATAAATTTGAGGTGTCCATGGGGGTGTAAAAAATTGTAGGTGTAAATTGGGTGTAAAAAATTTGAGGTGTGAAAAGGCTGTAAAAAAATTTGAGGTGTGAAAAGGGGGTGTAAAAATTGTAGGTGTCAATTGGGTGGAAAAAATTTGAGGTGTGAAAAGGGTGTAAAAAAATTTGAGGTGTGAAAAGGGGTTGTAAAAATTGTAGGTGTGAATTGGGTGGAAAAATATTTTAGGTTTGAAAAGGGTGTAAATAAATTTTAGGTGTCCACGGGGGTGTAAAAATATTTTCGGTTTGAAATGGGTGTACGAATATTTTAGGTGCAAAAAGGGTGTAAAAAAATTTGAGGTGTGAAAAGGGGGTGTAAAAATTGTAGGTGTGAATTGGGTGGAAAAATATTTTAGGTTTGAAAAGGGTGTAAATAAATTTGTGGTGTCCACGGGGGTGTAAAAAATTGTAGGTGTGAATTGGGTGTAAAAAATTTTAGGTGTGAAAAGGGTGTAAAAAAATTTGAGGTGTGAAAAGGGGGTGTAAAAATTGTAGGTGTGAATTGGGTGGAAAAATATTTTAGGTTTGATAAGGGTGTAAATAAATTTGAGGTGTCCACGGGGGTGTAAAAAATTGTAGGTGTGAAAAGGGTGTAAAAATATTTTCAGTTTTAAAATGGTGTAAGAAAATTTAGGTGCAAAAAGGGTGTAAAAAAATTTGAGGTGTGAAAAGGGAGTGTAAAAATTGTAGGTGTAAATTGGGTGTAAAAAATTTTAGGCGTGAAAAGGGTGTAAAAAAATTTTCTGTGTGAAAAGGGGGTGTAAAAACTGTAGGTGTGAATTGGGTGAAAAAATATTTTAGTTTTTAAAAGGGTGTAAATAAATTTGAGGTGTCCACGGGGGTTTAAAAAATTGTAGGTGTAAAAAGGGTGTAAAAAATTTTAGGCGTGAAAAGGGTGTAAAAAAATTTTCTGTGTGAAAAGGGGGTGTAAAAACTGTAGGTGTGAATTGGGTGAAAAAATATTTTAGTTTTGAAAAGGGTGTAAATAAATTTGAGGTGTCCACGGGGGTGTAAAAAATTGTAGGTGTGAATTGGGTGTAAAAAATTTTAGGCGTGAAAAGGGTGTAAAAAAATTTTCTGTGTGAAAAGGGGGTGTAAAAACTGTAGGTGTGAATTGGGTGAAAAAATATTTTAGTTTTGAAAAGGGTGTAAATAAATTTGAGGTGTCCACGGGGGTTTAAAAAATTGTAGGTGTGAATTGGGTGTAAAAAATTTTAGGTGTGTAAAGGGTGTAAAAATATTTTCGGTGTGAAAAGGGGGTGTAAAAATTGTAGGTGTGAATTGGGTGGAAAAATATTTTAGGTGTGAAAAGGGTGTAAATAAATTTGAGGTGTCCACGGGGGTGTAAAAAATTGTAGGTGTGAATTGGGTGTAAAAAATTTTAGGCGTGAAAAGGGTGTAAAAAAATTTTCTGTGTGAAAAGGGGGTGTAAAAACTGTAGGTGTGAATTGGGTGAAAAAATATTTTAGTTTTGAAAAGGGTGTAAATAAATTTGAGGTGTCCACGGGGGTTTAAAAAATTGTAGGTGTGAATTGGGTGTAAAAAATTTTAGGTGTGTAAAGGGTGTAAAAATATTTTCGGTGTGAAAAGGGGGTGTAAAAATTGTAGGTGTGAATTGGGTGGAAAAATATTTTAGGTGTGAAAAGGGTGTAAATAAATTTGAGGTGTCCACGGGGGTGTAAAAAATTGTAGGTGTGAATTGGGTGTAAAAAATTTTAGGCGTGAAAAGGGTGTAAAAAAATTTGAGGTGTGAAAAGGGGGTGTAAAAATTGTAGGTGTGAATTGGGTGGAAAAATATTTTAGGTTTGAAAAGGGTGTAAAAAATTGTAGGTGTCAAAAGGGGTGTAAAAAATTGTAGGTGTGAATTGGGTGTAAAAAAATTTTAGGCGTGAAAAGGGTGTAAAAAATTTTGAGGTGTGAAAAGGGGGTGTAAAAACTGTACGTGTGAATTGGGTGGAAAAGTATTTTAGGTTTGAAAAGGCTGTAAATAAATTTGAGGTGTCCACGGGGGTGTAAAAAATTGTAGGTGTGAATTGGGTGTAAAAAATTTTAGGTGTGAAAAGGGTGTAAAAAAATTTTCGGTGTGAAAAGGGGGTGTAAAAATTGTAGGTGTGAATTGGGTGGAAAAATATTTTAGGTTTGAAAAGGGTGTAAATAAATTTGAGGTGTCAAAAGGGGTGTAAAAAATTGTAGGTGTGAATTGGGTGTAAAAAAATTTTAGGCGTGAAAAGGGTGTAAAAAATTTTGAGGTGTGAAAAGGGGGTGTAAAAACTGTACGTGTGAATTGGGTGGAAAAGTATTTTAGGTTTGAAAAGGCTGTAAATAAATTTGAGGTGTCCACGGGGGTGTAAAAAATTGTAGGTGTGAATTGGGTGTAAAAAATTTGAGGTGTGAAAAGGGTGTAAAAAAATTTTCGGTGTGAAAAGGGGGTGTAAAAACTGTAGGTGTGAATTGGGTGGAAAAATATTTTAGTTTTGAAAAGGGTGTAAATAAATTTGAGGTGTCCACGGGGGTGTAAAAAATTGTAGGTGTGAATTGGGTGTATAAAATTTTAGGTGTGAAAAGGGTGTTAAAAAATTTGAGGTGTGAAAAGGGGGTGTAAAAATATTTTCGGTTTGAAATGGGTGTACGAAAATTTTAGGTGCAAAAAGGGTGTAAAAAAATTTGAGGTGTGAAAAGGGGGTGTAAAAATTGTAGGTGTGAATTGGGTGGAAAAATATTTTAGGTTTGATAAGGGTGTAAATAAATTTGAGGTGTCCACGGGGGTGTAAAAAATTGTAGGTGTGAAAAGGGTGTAAAAATATTTTCAGTTTTAAAATGGTGTAAGAAAATTTAGGTGCAAAAAGGGTGTAAAAAAATTTTCTGTGTGAAAAGGGAGTGTAAAAATTGTAGGTGTAAATTGGGTGTAAAAAATTTTAGGCGTGAAAAGGGTGTAAAAAAATTTTCTGTGTGAAAAGGGGGTGTAAAAACTGTAGGTGTGAATTGGGTGAAAAAATATTTTAGTTTTGAAAAGGGTGTAAATAAATTTGAGGTGTCCACGGGGGTTTAAAAAATTGTAGGTGTAAAAAGGGTGTAAAAAATTTTAGGCGTGAAAATGGTGTAAAAAAATTTTCTGTGTGAAAAGGGGGTGTAAAAACTGTATGTGTGAATTGGGTGAAAAAATATTTTAGTTTTGAAAAGGGTGTAAATAAATTTGAGGTGTCCACGGGGGTTTAAAAAATTGTAGGTGTGAATTGGGTGTAAAAAATTGTAGGTGTGAAAAGGGTGTAAAAAAATTTTCGGTGTGAAAAGGGGGTGTAAAAATTGTAGGTGTGAATTGGGTGGAAAAATATTTTAGGTTTGAAAAGGGTGTAAATAAATTTGAGGTGTCCACGGGGGTGTAAAAAATTGTAGGTGTGAATTGGGTGTAAAAAATTTTAGGCGTGAAAAGGGTGTAAAAAAATTTTCTGTGTGAAAAGGGGGTGTAAAAACTGTAGGTGTGAATTGGGTGGAAAAATATTTTAGTTTTGAAAAGGGTGTCAATAAATTTGAGGTGTCCACGGGGGTGTAAAAAATTGTAGGTGTGAATTGGGTGTAAAAAATTTTAGGCGTGAAAAGGGTGTAAAAAAATTTTCGGTGTGAAAAGGGGGTGTAAAAATTGTAGGTGTGAATTGGGTGGAAAAATATTTTAGGTTTGAAAAGGGTGTAAATAAATTTGAGGTGTCAAAAGGGGTGTAAAAAATTGTAGGTGTGAATTGGGTGTAAAAAATTTAAGGTGTGATAAGGGTGTAAAAATATTTGAGGTGTGAAAAGGGGGTGTAAAAATTGTAGGTGTGAATTGGGTGGAAAAATATTTTAGGTTTGAAAAAGGGTGTAAATAAATTTGAGGGGTCCACGGGGGTGTAAAAAATTGTAGGTGTAAATTGAGTGTAAAAAATTTGAGGTGTGAAAAGGCTGTAAAAAAATTTGAGGTGTGAAAAGGGGGTGTAAAAATTGTAGGTGTCAATTGGATGTAAAAAATTTGAGGTGTGAAAAGGGTGTAAAAAAATTTGAGGTGTGAAAAGGGGCTGTAAAAATTGTAGGTGTGAATTGGGTGGAAAAATATTTTAGGTTTGAAAAGGGTGTAAATAAATTTTAGGTGTCCACGGGGGTGTAAAAATATTTTCGGTTTGAAATGGGTGTACGAATATTTTAGGTGCAAAAAGGGTGTAAAAAAATTTTCGGTGTGAAAAGGGGGTGTAAAAATTGTAGGTGTGAATTGGGTGGAAAAATATTTTAGGTTTGAAAAGGGTGTAAATAAATTTGAGGTGTCCACGGGGGTGTAAAAAATTGTAGGTGTGAATTGGGTGTAAAAAATTTTAGGTGTGAAAAGGGTGGAAAAAAATTTTCGGTGTGAAAAGGGGGTGTAAAAATTGTAGGTGTGAATTGGGTGGAAAAATATTTTAGGTTTGAAAAGGGTGTAAATAAATTTGAGGTGTCAAAAGGGGTGTAAAAAATTGTAGGTGTGAATTGGGTGTAAAAAATTTAAGGTGTGATAAGGGTGTAAAAATATTTGAGGTGTGAAAAGGGGGTGTAAAAATTGTAGGTGTGAATTGGGTGGAAAAATATTTTAGGTTTGAAAAGGGTGTAAATAAATTTGAGGTGTCCACGGGGGTGTAAAAAATTGTAGGTGTAAATTGGGAGTAAAAAATTTGAGGTGTGAAAAGGGTGTAAAAAAATTTTCGGTGTGAAAAGGGGGTGTAAAAACTGTAGGTGTGAATTGGGTGGAAAAATATTTTAGTTTCGAAAAGGGTGTAAATAAATTTGAGGTGTCCACGGGGGTGTAAAAAATTGTAGGTGTGAATTGGGTGTATAAAATTTTAGGTGTGAAAAGGGTGTTAAAAAATTTGAGGTGTGAAAAGGGGGTGTAAAAATATTTTCGGTTTGAAATGGGTGTACGAAAATTTTATGTGCAAAAAGGGTGTAAAAAAATTTGAGGTGTGAAAAGGGGGTGTAAAAATTGTAGGTGTGAATTGGGTGGAAAAATATTTTAGGTTTGATAAGGGTGTAAATAAATTTGAGGTGTCCACGGGGGTTTAAAAAATTGTAGGTGTGAAAAGGGTGTAAAAATATTTTCAGTTTTAAAATGGTGTAAGAAAATTTAGGTGCAAAAAGGGTGTAAAAAAATTTGAGGTGTGAAAAGGGAGTGTAAAAATTGTAGGTGTAAATTGGGTGTAAAAAATTTTAGGCGTGAAAAGGGTGTAAAAAAATTTTCTGTGTGAAAAGGGGGTGTAAAAACTGTAGGTGTGAATTGGGTGAAAAAATATTTTAGTTTTGAAAAGGGTGTAAATAAATTTGAGGTGTCCACGGGGGTTTAAAAAATTGTAGGTGTAAAAAGGGTGTAAAAAATTTTAGGCGTGAAAAGGGTGTAAAAAAATTTTCTGTATGAAAAGGGGGTGTAAAAACTGTAGGTGTGAATTGGGTGAAAAAATATTTTAGTTTTGAAAAGGGTGTAAATAAATTTGAGGTGTCCACGGGGGTTTAAAAAATTGTAGGTGTGAATTGGGTGTAAAAAATTTTACGTGTGAAAAGGGTGTAAAAAAATTTTCGGTGTGAAAAGGGGGTGTAAAAATTGTAGGTGTGAATTGGGTGGAAAAATATTTTAGGTTTGAAAAGGGTGTAAATAAATTTGAGGTGTCCACGGGGGTGTAAAAAATTGTAGGTGTGAATTGGGTGTAAAAAATTTTAGGCGTGAAAAGGGTGTAAAAAAATTTTCTGTGTGAAAAGGGGGTGTAAAAACTGTAGGTGTGAATTGGGTGGAAAAATATTTTAGTTTTGAAAAGGGTGTAAATAAATTTGAGGTGTCCACGGGGGTGTAAAAAATTGTAGGTGTGAATTGGGTGTAAAAAATTTTAGGCGTGAAAAGGGTGTAAAAAAATTTTCGGGGTGAAAAGGGGGTGTAAAAATTGTAGGTGTGAATTGGGTGGAAAAATATTTTAGGTTTGAAAAGGGTGTAAATAAATTTGAGGTGTCAAAAGGGGTGTAAAAAATTGTAGGTGTGAATTGGGTGTAAAAAATTTAAGGTGTGATAAGGGTGTAAAAATATTTGAGGTGTGAAAAGGGGGTGTAAAAATTGTAGGTGTGAATTGGGTGGAAAAATATTTTAGGTTTGAAAAAGGGTGTAAATAAATTTGAGGTGTCCACGGGGGTGTAAAAAATTGTAGGTGTAAATTGGGTGTAAAAAATTTGAGGTGTGAAAAGGCTGTAAAAAAATTTGAGGTGTGAAAAGGGGGTGTAAAAATTGTAGGTGTCAATTGGGTGGAAAAAATTTGAGGTGTGAAAAGGGTGTAAAAAAATTTGAGGTGTGAAAAGGGGCTGTAAAAATTGTAGGTGTGAATTGGGTGGAAAAATATTTTAGGTTTGAAAAGGGTGTAAATAAATTTGAGGTGTCCACGGGGGTGTAAAAAATTGTAGGTGTGAATTGGGTGTAAAAAATTTTAGGTGTGAAAAGGGTGGAAAAAAATTTTCGGTGTGAAAAGGGGGTGTAAAAATTGTAGGTGTGAATTGGGTGGAAAAATATTTTAGGTTTGAAAAGGGTGTAAATAAATTTGAGGTGTCAAAAGGGGTGTAAAAAATTGTAGGTGTGAATTGGGTGTAAAAAATTTAAGGTGTGATAAGGGTGTAAAAATATTTGAGGTGTGAAAAGGGGGTGTAAAAATTGTAGGTGTGAATTGGGTGGAAAAATATTTTAGGTTTGAAAAGGGTGTAAATAAATTTGAGGTGTCCACGGGGGTGTAAAAAATTGTAGGTGTAAATTGGGAGTAAAAAATTTGAGGTGTGAAAAGGGTGTAAAAAAATTTTCGGTGTGAAAAGGGGGTGTAAAAACTGTAGGTGTGAATTGGGTGGAAAAATATTTTAGTTTCGAAAAGGGTGTAAATAAATTTGAGGTGTCCACGGGGGTGTAAAAAATTGTAGGTGTGAATTGGGTGTATAAAATTTTAGGTGTGAAAAGGGTGTTAAAAAATTTGAGGTGTGAAAAGGGGGTGTAAAAATATTTTCGGTTTGAAATGGGTGTACGAAAATTTTATGTGCAAAAAGGGTGTAAAAAAATTTGAGGTGTGAAAAGGGGGTGTAAAAATTGTAGGTGTGAATTGGGTGGAAAAATATTTTAGGTTTGATAAGGGTGTAAATAAATTTGAGGTGTCCACGGGGGTTTAAAAAATTGTAGGTGTGAAAAGGGTGTAAAAATATTTTCAGTTTTAAAATGGTGTAAGAAAATTTAGGTGCAAAAAGGGTGTAAAAAAATTTGAGGTGTGAAAAGGGAGTGTAAAAATTGTAGGTGTAAATTGGGTGTAAAAAATTTTAGGCGTGAAAAGGGTGTAAAAAAATTTTCTGTGTGAAAAGGGGGTGTAAAAACTGTAGGTGTGAATTGGGTGAAAAAATATTTTAGTTTTGAAAAGGGTGTAAATAAATTTGAGGTGTCCACGGGGGTTTAAAAAATTGTAGGTGTAAAAAGGGTGTAAAAAATTTTAGGCGTGAAAAGGGTGTAAAAAAATTTTCTGTATGAAAAGGGGGTGTAAAAACTGTAGGTGTGAATTGGGTGAAAAAATATTTTAGTTTTGAAAAGGGTGTAAATAAATTTGAGGTGTCCACGGGGGTTTAAAAAATTGTAGGTGTGAATTGGGTGTAAAAAATTTTACGTGTGAAAAGGGTGTAAAAAAATTTTCGGTGTGAAAAGGGGGTGTAAAAATTGTAGGTGTGAATTGGGTGGAAAAATATTTTAGGTTTGAAAAGGGTGTAAATAAATTTGAGGTGTCCACGGGGGTGTAAAAAATTGTAGGTGTGAATTGGGTGTAAAAAATTTTAGGCGTGAAAAGGGTGTAAAAAAATTTTCTGTGTGAAAAGGGGGTGTAAAAACTGTAGGTGTGAATTGGGTGGAAAAATATTTTAGTTTTGAAAAGGGTGTAAATAAATTTGAGGTGTCCACGGGGGTGTAAAAAATTGTAGGTGTGAATTGGGTGTAAAAAATTTTAGGCGTGAAAAGGGTGTAAAAAAATTTTCGGGGTGAAAAGGGGGTGTAAAAATTGTAGGTGTGAATTGGGTGGAAAAATATTTTAGGTTTGAAAAGGGTGTAAATAAATTTGAGGTGTCAAAAGGGGTGTAAAAAATTGTAGGTGTGAATTGGGTGTAAAAAATTTAAGGTGTGATAAGGGTGTAAAAATATTTGAGGTGTGAAAAGGGGGTGTAAAAATTGTAGGTGTGAATTGGGTGGAAAAATATTTTAGGTTTGAAAAAGGGTGTAAATAAATTTGAGGTGTCCACGGGGGTGTAAAAAATTGTAGGTGTAAATTGGGTGTAAAAAATTTGAGGTGTGAAAAGGCTGTAAAAAAATTTGAGGTGTGAAAAGGGGGTGTAAAAATTGTAGGTGTCAATTGGGTGGAAAAAATTTGAGGTGTGAAAAGGGTGTAAAAAAATTTGAGGTGTGAAAAGGGGCTGTAAAAATTGTAGGTGTGAATTGGGTGGAAAAATATTTTAGGTTTGAAAAGGGTGTAAATAAATTTGAGGTGTCCACGGGGGTGTAAAAAATTGTAGGTGTGAATTGGGTGTAAAAAATTTTAGGTGTGAAAAGGGTGTAAAAAAATTTTCGGTGTGAAAAGGGGGTGTAAAAATTGTAGGTGTGAATTGGGTGGAAAAATATTTTAGGTTTGAAAAGGGTGTAAATAAATTTGAGGTGTCAAAAGGGGTGTAAAAAATTGTAGGTGTGAATTGGGTGTAAAAAATTTAAGGTGTGATAAGGGTGTAAAAATATTTGAGGTGTGAAAAGGGGGTGTAAAAATTGTAGGTGTGAATTGGGTGGAAAAATATTTTAGGTTTGAAAAGGGTGTAAATAAATTTGAGGTGTCCACGGGGGTGTAAAAAATTGTAGGTGTAAATTGGGTGTAAAAAATTTGAGGTGTGAAAAGGGTGTAAAAAAATTTTCGGTGTGAAAAGGGGGTGTAAAAACTGTAGGTGTGAATTGGGTGGAAAAATATTTTAGTTTTGAAAAGGGTGTAAATAAATTTGAGGTGTCCACGGGGGTGTAAAAAATTGTAGGTGTGAATTGGGTGTATAAAATTTTAGGTGTGAAAAGGGTGTTAAAAAATTTGAGGTGTGAAAAGGGGGTGTAAAAATATTTTCGGTTTGAAATGGGTGTACGAAAATTTTAGGTGCAAAAAGGGTGTAAAAAAATTTGAGGTGTGAAAAGGGGGTGTAAAAATTGTAGGTGTGAATTGGGTGGAAAAATATTTTAGGTTTGATAAGGGTGTAAATAAATTTGAGGTGTCCACGGGGGTGTAAAAAATTGTAGGTGTGAAAAGGGTGTAAAAATATTTTCAGTTTTAAAATGGTGTAAGAAAATTTAGGTGCAAAAAGGGTGTAAAAAAATTTGAAGTGTGAAAAGGGAGTGTAAAAATTGTAGGTGTAAATTGGGTGTAAAAAATTTTAGGCGTGAAAAGGGTGTAAAAAAATTTTCTGTGTGAAAAGGGGGTGTAAAAACTGTAGGTGTGAATTGGGTGAAAAAATATTTTAGTTTTGAAAAGGGTGTAAATAAATTTGAGGTGTCCACGGGGGTTTAAAAAATTGTAGGTGTAAAAAGGGTGTAAAAAATTTTAGGCGTGAAAATGGTGTAAAAAAATTTTCTGTGTGAAAAGGGGGTGTAAAAACTGTATGTGTGAATTGGGTGAAAAAATATTTTAGTTTTGAAAAGGGTGTAAATAAATTTGAGGTGTCCACGGGGGTTTAAAAAATTGTAGGTGTGAATTGGGTGTAAAAAATTGTAGGTGTGAAAAGGGTGTAAAAAAATTTTCGGTGTGAAAAGGGGGTGTAAAAATTGTAGGTGTGAATTGGGTGGAAAAATATTTTAGGTTTGAAAAGGGTGTAAATAAATTTGAGGTGTCCACGGGGGTGTAAAAAATTGTAGGTGTGAATTGGGTGTAAAAAATTTTAGGCGTGAAAAGGGTGTAAAAAAATTTTCTGTGTGAAAAGGGGGTGTAAAAACTGTAGGTGTGAATTGGGTGGAAAAATATTTTAGTTTTGAAAAGGGTGTCAATAAATTTGAGGTGTCCACGGGGGTGTAAAAAATTGTAGGTGTGAATTGGGTGTAAAAAATTTTAGGTGTGAAAAGGGTGTAAAAAAATTTTCGGTGTGAAAAGGGGGTGTAAAAATTGTAGGTGTGAATTGGGTGGAAAAATATTTTAGGTTTGAAAAGGGTGTAAATAAATTTGAGGTGTCAGAAGGGGTGTAAAAAATTGTAGGTGTGAATTGGGTGTAAAAAATTTAAGGTGTGATAAGGGTGTAAAAATATTTGAGGTGTGAAAAGGGGGTGTAAAAATTGTAGGTGTGAATTGGGTGGAAAAATATTTTAGGTTTGAAAAAGGGTGTAAATAAATTTGAGGTGTCCACGGGGGTGTAAAAAATTGTAGGTGTAAATTGGGTGTAAAAAATTTGAGGTGTGAAAAGGCTGTAAAAAAATTTGAGGTGTGAAAAGGGGGTGTAAAAATTGTAGGTGTCAATTGGGTGGAAAAAATTTGAGGTGTGAAAAGGGTGTAAAAAAATTTGAGGTGTGAAAAGGGGCTGTAAAGATTGTAGGTGTGAATTGGGTGGAAAAATATTTTAGGTTTGAAAAGGGTGTAAATAAATTTTAGGTGTCCACGGGGGTGTAAAAATATTTTCGGTTTGAAATGGGTGTACGAATATTTTAGGGGCAAAAAGGGTGTAAAAAAATTTTCGGTGTGAAAAGGGGGTGTAAAAATTGTAGGTGTGAATTGGGTGGAAAAATATTTTAGGTTTGAAAAGGGTGTAAATAAATTTGAGGTGTCCACGGGGGTTTAAAAAATTGTAGGTGTAAAAAGGGTGTAAAAAATTTTAGGCGTGAAAAGGGTGTAAAAAAATTTTCTGTGTGAAAAGGGGGTGTAAAAAGTGTAGGTGGGAATTGGGTGGAAAAATATTTTAGGTTTGAAAAGGGGGTGTAAAAAGTGTAGGTGTGAATTGGGTGGAAAAATATTTTAGGTTTGAAAAGGGTGTAAATAAATTTGAGGTGTCCACGGGGGTGTAAAAAATTGTAGGTGTAAATTGGGTGTAAAAAATTTGAGGTGTGAAAAGGGTGTAAAAATATTTGAGGTGTGAAAAGGGGGTGTAAAAATTGTAGGTGTGAATTGGGTGGAAAAATATTTTAGGTTTGAAAAGGGTGTAAATAAATTTGAGGTGTGAAAAGGGTGTAAAAAAATTGTAGGTGTGAAAAGGGGGTGTAAAAATTGTAGGTGTGAATTGGGTGGAAAAATATTTTAGGTTTGATAAGGGTGTAAATAAATTTGAGGTGTCCACGGGGGTGTAAAAAATTGTAGGTGTGAAAAGGGTGTAAAAATATTTTCAGTTTTAAAATGGTGTAAGAAAATTTAGGTTTGAAAAGGGTGTAAAAAAATTTGAGGTGTGAAAAGGGAGTGTAAAAATTGTAGGTGTAAATTGGGTGTAAAAAATTTTAGGCGTGAAAAGGGTGTAAAAAAATTTTCTGTGTGAAAAGGGGGTGTAAAAACTGTAGGTGTGAATTGGGTGAAAAAATATTTTAGTTTTGAAAAGGGTGTAAATAAATTTGAGGTGTCCACGGGGGTTTAAAAAATTGTAGGTGTAAAAAGGGTGTAAAAAATTTTAGGCGTGAAAAGGGTGTAAAAAAATTTTCTGTGTGAAAAGGGGGTGTAAAAACTGTAGGTGTGAATTGGGTGAAAAAATATTTTAGTTTTGAAAAGGGTGTAAATAAATTTGAGGTGTCCACGGGGGTTTAAAAAATTGTAGGTGTGAATTGGGTGTAAAAAATTGTAGGTGTGAAAAGGGTGTAAAAAAATTTTCGGTGTGAAAAGGGGGTGTAAAAATTGTAGGTGTGAATTGGGTGGAAAAATATTTTAGGTTTGAAAAGGGTGTAAATAAATTTGAGGTGTCCACGGGGGTGTAAAAAATTGTAGGTGTGAATTGGGTGTAAAAAATTTTAGGCGTGAAAAGGGTGTAAAAAAATTTTCTGTGTGAAAAGGGGGTGTAAAAACTGTAGGTGTGAATTGGGTGGAAAAATATTTTAGTTTTGAAAAGGGTGTACATAAATTTGAGGTGTCCACTGGGGTGTAAAAAATTGTAGGTGTGAATTGGGTGTAAAAAATTTTAGGCGTGAAAAGGGTGTAAAAAAATTTTCGGTGTGAAAAGGGGGTGTAAAAATTGTAGGTGTGAATTGGGTGGAAAAATATTTTAGGTTTGAAAAGGGTGTAAATAAATTTGAGGTGTCAAAAGGGGTGTAAAAAATTGTAGGTGTGAATTGGGTGTAAAAAATTTAAGGTGTGATAAGGGTGTAAAAATATTTGAGGTGTGAAAAGGGGGTGTAAAAATTGTAGGTGTGAATTGGGTGGAAAAATATTTTAGGTTTGAAAAAGGGTGTAAATAAATTTGAGGTGTCCACGGGGGTGTAAAAAATTGTAGGTGTGAATTGGGTGTATAAAATTTTAGGTGTGAAAAGGGTGTTAAAAAATTTGAGGTGTGAAAAGGGGGTGTAAAAATATTTTCGGTTTGAAATGGGTGTACGAAAATTTTAGGTGCAAAAAGGGTGTAAAAAAATTTGAGGTGTGAAAAGGGGGTGTAAAAATTGTAGGTGTGAATTGGGTGGAAAAATATTTTAGGTTTGATAAGGGTGTAAATAAATTTGAGGTGTCCACGGGGGTGTAAAAAATTGTAGGTGTGAAAAGGGTGTAAAAATATTTTCAGTTTTAAAATGGTGTAAGAAAAGTTAGGTTTGAAAAGGGTGTAAAAAAATTTGAGGTGTGAAAAGGGAGTGTAAAAATTGTAGGTGTAAATTGGGTGTAAAAAATTTTAGGCGTGAAAAGGGTGTAAAAAAATTTTCTGTGTGAAAAGGGGGTGTAAAAACTGTAGGTGTGAATTGGGTGAAAAAATATTTTAGTTTTGAAAAGGGTGTAAATAAATTTGAGGTGTCCACGGGGGTTTAAAAAATTGTAGGTGTAAAAAGGGTGTAAAAAATTTTAGGCGTGAAAAGGGTGTAAAAAAATTTTCTGTGTGAAAAGGGGGTGTAAAAACTGTAGGTGTGAATTGGGTGAAAAAATATTTTAGCTTTGAAAAGGGTGTAAATAAATTTGAGGTGTCCACGGGGGTTTAAAAAATTGTAGGTGTGAATTGGGTGTAAAAAATTGTAGGTGTGAAAAGGGTGTAAAAAAATTTTCGGTGTGAAAAGGGGGTGTAAAAATTGTAGGTGTGAATTGGGTGGAAAAATATTTTAGGTTTGAAAAGGGTGTAAATAAATTTGAGGTGTCCACGGGGGTGTAAAAAATTGTAGGTGTGAATTGGGTGTAAAAAATTTTAGGCGTGAAAAGGGTGTAAAAAAATTTTCTGTGTGAAAAGGGGGTGTAAAAACTGTAGGTGTGAATTGGGTGGAAAAATATTTTAGTTTTGAAAAGGGTGTACATAAATTTGAGGTGTCCACGGGGGTGTAAAAAATTGTAGGTGTGAATTGGGTGTAAAAAATTTTAGGCGTGAAAAGGGTGTAAAAAAATTTTCGGTGTGAAAAGGGGGTGTAAAAATTGTAGGTGTGAATTGGGTGGAAAAATATTTTAGGTTTGAAAAGGGTGTAAATAAATTTGAGGTGTCAAAAGGGGTGTAAAAAATTGTAGGTGTGAATTGGGTGTAAAAAATTTAAGGTGTGATAAGGGTGTAAAAATATTTGAGGTGTGAAAAGGGGGTGTAAAAATTGTAGGTGTGAATTGGGTGGAAAAATATTTTAGGTTTGAAAAGGGTGTAAATAAATTTGAGGTGTCCACGGGGGTGTAAAAAATTGTAGGTGTAAATTGGGTGTAAAAAATTTGAGGTGTGAAAAGGGTGTAAAAAAATTTTCGGTGTGAAAAGGGGGTGTAAAAACTGTAGGTGTGAATTGGGTGGAAAAATATTTTAGTTTTGAAAAGGGTGTAAATAAATTTGAGGTGTCCACGGGGGTGTAAAAAATTGTAGGTGTGAATTGGGTGTATAAAATTTTAGGTGTGAAAAGGGTGTTAAAAAATTTGAGGTGTGAAAAGGGGGTGTAAAAATATTTTCGGTTTGAAATGGGTGTACGAAAATTTTAGGTGCAAAAAGGGTGTAAAAAAATTTGAGGTGTGAAAAGGGGGTGTAAAAATTGTAGGTGTGAATTGGGTGGAAAAATATTTTAGGTTTGATAAGGGTGTAAATAAATTTGAGGTGTCCACGGGGGTGTAAAAAATTGTATGTGTGAAAAGGGTGTAAAAATATTTTCAGTTTTAAAATGGTGTAAGAAAATTTAGGTTTGAAAAGGGTGTAAAAAAATTTGAGGTGTGAAAAGGGAGTGTAAAAATTGTAGGTGTAAATTGGGTGTAAAAAATTTTAGGCGTGAAAAGGGTGTAAAAAAATTTTCTGTGTGAAAAGGGGGTGTAAAAACTGTAGGTGTGAATTGGGTGAAAAAATATTTTAGTTTTGAAAAGGGTGTAAATAAATTTGAGGTGTCCACGGGGGTTTAAAAAATTGTAGGTGTAAAAAGGGTGTAAAAAATTTTAGGCGTGAAAAGGGTGTGAAAAAATTTTCTGTGTGAAAAGGGGGTGTAAAAACTGTAGGTGTGAATTGGGTGAAAAAATATTTTAGCTTTGAAAAGGGTGTAAATAAATTTGAGGTGTCCACGGGGGTTTAAAAAATTGTAGGTGTGAATTGGGTGTAAAAAATTGTAGGTGTGAAAAGGGTGTAAAAAAATTTTCGGTGTGAAAAGGGGGTGTAAAAATTGTAGGTGTGAATTGGGTGGAAAAATATTTTAGGTTTGAAAAGGGTGTAAATAAATTTGAGGTGTCCACGGGGGTGTAAAAAATTGTAGGTGTGAATTGGGTGTAAAAAATTTTAGGCGTGAAAAGGGTGTAAAAAAATTTTCTGTGTGAAAAGGGGGTGTAAAAACTGTAGGTGTGAATTGGGTGGAAAAATATTTTAGTTTTGAAAAGGGTGTACATAAATTTGAGGTGTCCACGGGGGTGTAAAAAATTGTAGGTGTGAATTGGGTGTAAAAAATTTTAGGCGTGAAAAGGGTGTAAAAAAATTTTCGGTGTGAAAAGGGGGTGTAAAAATTGTAGGTGTGAATTGGGTGGAAAAATATTTTAGGTTTGAAAAGGGTGTAAATAAATTTGAGGTGTCAAAAGGGGTGTAAAAAATTGTAGGTGTGAATTGGGTGTAAAAAATTTAAGGTGTGATAAGGGTGTAAAAATATTTGAGGTGTGAAAAGGGGGTGTAAAAATTGTAGGTGTGAATTGGGTGGAAAAATATTTTAAGGGTGTAAATAAATTTGAGGTGTCCACGGGGGTGTAAAAAATTGTAGGTGTAAATTGGGTGTAAAAAATTTGAGGTGTGAAAAGGCTGTAAAAAAATTTGAGGTGTGAAAAGGGGGTGTAAAAATTGTAGGTGTCAATTGGGTGGAAAAAATTTGAGGTGTGAAAAGGGTGTAAAAAAATTTGAGGTGTGAAAAGGGGGTGTAAAAATTGTAGGTGTGAATTGGGTGGAAAAATATTTTAGGTTTGATAAGGGTGTAAATAAATTTGAGGTGTCCACGGGGGTGTAAAAAATTGTATGTGTGAAAAGGGTGTAAAAATATTTTCAGTTTTAAAATGGTGTAAGAAAATTTAGGTTTGAAAAGGGTGTAAAAAAATTTGAGGTGTGAAAAGGGAGTGTAAAAATTGTAGGTGTAAATTGGGTGTAAAAAATTTTAGGCGTGAAAAGGGTGTAAAAAAATTTTCTGTGTGAAAAGGGGGTGTAAAAACTGTAGGTGTGAATTGGGTGAAAAAATATTTTAGTTTTGAAAAGGGTGTAAATAAATTTGAGGTGTCCACAGGGGTTTAAAAAGTTGTAGGTGTAAAAAGGGTGTAAAAAATTTTAGGCGTGAAAAGGGTGTAAAAAAATTTTCTGTGTGAAAAGGGGGTGTAAAAACTGTACGTGTGAATTGGGTGAAAAAATATTTTAGTTTTGAAAAGGGTGTAAATAAATTTGAGGTGTCCACGGGGGTTTAAAAAATTGTAGGTGTGAATTGGGTGTAAAAAATTTTAGGTGTGAAAAGGGTGTAAAAAAATTTTCGGTGTGAAAAGGGGGTGTAAAAATTGTAGGTGTGAATTGGGTGGAAAAATATTTTAGGTTTGAAAAGGGTGTAAATAAATTTGAGGTGTCCACGGGGGTGTAAAAAATTGTAGGTGTGAATTGGGTGTAAAAAATTTTAGGCGTGAAAAGGGTGTAAAAAAATTTTCTGTGTGCAAAGGGGGTGTAAAAACTGTAGGTGTGAATTGGGTGGAAAAATATTTTAGATTTGAAAAGGGTGTAAATAAATTTGAGGTGTCCACGGGGGTGTAAAAAATTGTAGGTGTGAATTGGGTGTAAAAAATTTTAGGCGTGAAAAGGGTGTAAAAAAATTTTCGGTGTGAAAAGGGGGTGTAAAAATTGTAGGTGTGAATTGGGTGGAAAAATATTTTAGGTTTGAAAAGGGTGTAAATAAATTTGAGGTGTCAAAAGGGGTGTAAAAAATTGTAGGTGTGAATTGGGTGTAAAAAATTTAAGGTGTGATAAGGGTGTAAAAATATTTGAGGTGTGAAAAGGGGGTGTAAAAATTGTAGGTGTGAATTGGGTGGAAAAATATTTTAGGTTTGAAAAAGGGTGTAAATAAATTTGAGGTGTCCACGGGGGTGTAAAAAATTGTAGGTGTGAATTGGGTGTAAAAAATTTGAGGTGTGAAAAGGCTGTAAAAAAATTTGAGGTGTGAAAAGGGGGTGTAAAAATTGTAGGTGTGAATTGGGTGGAAAAATATTTTAGGTTTGATAAGGGTGTAAATAAATTTGAGGTGTCCACGGGGGTGTAAAAAATTGTAGGTGTGAAAAGGGTGTAAAAATATTTTCAGTTTTAAAATGGTGTAAGAAAATTTAGGTGCAAAAAGGGTGTAAAAAAATTTGAGGTGTGAAAAGGGAGTGTAAAAATTGTAGGTGTAAATTGGGTGTAAAAAATTTTAGGCGTGAAAAGGGTGTAAAAAAATTTTCTGTGTGAAAAGGGGGTGTAAAAACTGTAGGTGTGAATTGGGTGAAAAAATATTTTAGTTTTGAAAAGGGTGTAAATAAATTTGAGGTGTCCACGGGGGTTTAAAAAGTTGTAGGTGTAAAAAGGGTGTAAAAAATTTTAGGCGTGAAAAGGGTGTAAAAAAATTTTCTGTGTGAAAAGGGGGTGTAAAAACTGTAGGTGTGAATTGGGTGAAAAAATATTTTAGTTTTGAAAAGGGTGTAAATAAATTTGAGGTGTCCACGGGGGTTTAAAAAATTGTAGGTGTGAATTGGGTGTAAAAAATTTTAGGTGTGAAAAGGGTGTAAAAAAATTTTCGGTGTGAAAAGGGGGTGTAAAAATTGTAGGTGTGAATTGGGTGGAAAAATATTTTAGGTTTGAAAAGGGTGTAAATAAATTTGAGGTGTCCACGGGGGTGTAAAAAATTGTAGGTGTGAATTGGGTGTAAAAAATTTTAGGCGTGAAAAGGGTGTAAAAAAATTTTCTGTGTGCAAAGGGGGTGTAAAAACTGTAGGTGTGAATTGGGTGGAAAAATATTTTAGATTTGAAAAGGGTGTAAATAAATTTGAGGTGTCCACGGGGGTGTAAAAAATTGTAGGTGTGAATTGGGTGTAAAAAATTTTAGGCGTGAAAAGGGTGTAAAAAAATTTTCGGTGTGAAAAGGGGGTGTAAAAATTGTAGGTGTGAATTGGGTGGAAAAATATTTTAGGTTTGAAAAGGGTGTAAATAAATTTGAGGTGTCAAAAGGGGTGTAAAAAATTGTAGGTGTGAATTGGGTGTAAAAAATTTAAGGTGTGATAAGGGTGTAAAAATATTTGAGGTGTGAAAAGGGGGTGTAAAAATTGTAGGTGTGAATTGGGTGGAAAAATATTTTAGGTTTGAAAAAGGGTGTAAATAAATTTGAGGTGTCCACGGGGGTGTAAAAAATTGTAGGTGTGAATTGGGTGTAAAAAATTTGAGGTGTGAAAAGGCTGTAAAAAAATTTGAGGTGTGAAAAGGGGGTGTAAAAATTGTAGGTGTCAATTGGGTGGAAAAAATTTGAGGTGTGAAAAGGGTGTAAAAAAATTTGAGGTGTGAAAAGGGGCTGTAAAAATTGTAGGTGTGAATTGGGTGGAAAAATATTTTAGGTTTGAAAAGGGTGTAAATAAATTTTAGGTGTCCATGGGGGTGTAAAAATATTTTCGGTTTGAAATGGGTGTACGAATATTTTAGGTGCAAAAAGGGTGTAAAAAAATTTTCGGTGTGAAAAGGGGGTGTAAAAATTGTAGGTGTGAATTGGGTGGAAAAATATTTTAGGTTTGAAAAGGGTGTAAATAAATTTGAGGTGTCCACGGGGGTGTAAAAAATTGTAGGTGGGAATTGGGTGTAAAAAATTTTAGGTGTGAAAAGGGTGTAAAAAAATTTTCGGTGTGAAAAGGGGGTGTAAAAATTGTAGGTGTGAATTGGGTGGAAAAATATTTTAGGTTTGAAAAGGGTGTAAATAAATTTGAGGTGTCAAAAGGGGTGTAAAAAATTGTAGGTGTGAATTGGGTGTAAAAAATTTAAGGTGTGAAAAGGGTGTTAAAAAATTTGAGGTGTGAAAAGGGGGTGTAAAAATATTTTCGGTTTGAAATGGGTGTACGAAAATTTTAGGTGCAAAAAGGGTGTAAAAAAATTTGAGGTGTGAAAAGGGGGTGTAAAAATTGTAGGTGTGAATTGTGTGGAAAAATATTTTAGGTTTGAAAAGGGTGTAAATAAATTTGAGGTGTCCACGGGGGTTTAAAAAATTGTAGGTGTGAATTGGGTGTAAAAAATTTTAGGTGTGAAAAGGGTGTAAAAAAATTTTCGGTGTGAAAAGGGGTGTAAAAATTGTAGGTGTGAATTGGGTGGAAAAATATTTTAGGTTTGAAAAGGGTGTAAATAAATTTGAGGTGTCCACGGGGGTGTAAAAAATTGTAGGTGTGAATTGGGTGTAAAAAATTTTAGGCGTGAAAAGGGTGTAAAAAAAATTTTCTGTGTGCAAAGGGGGTGTAAAAACTGTAGGTGTGAATTGGGTGGAAAAATATTTTAGATTTGAAAAGGGTGTAAATAAATTTGAGGTGTCCACGGGGGTGTAAAAAATTGTAGGTGTGAATTGGGTGTAAAAAATTTTAGGCGTGAAAAGGGTGTAAAAAAATTTTCGGTGTGAAAAGGGGGTGTAAAAATTGTAGGTGTGAATTGGGTGGAAAAATATTTTAGGTTTGAAAAGGGTGTAAATAAATTTGAGGTGTCAAAAGGGGTGTAAAAAATTGTAGGTGTGAATTGGGTGTAAAAAATTTAAGGTGTGATAAGGGTGTAAAAATATTTGAGGTGTGAAAAGGGGGTGTAAAAATTGTAGGTGTGAATTGGGTGGAAAAATATTTTAGGTTTGAAAAAGGGTGTAAATAAATTTGAGGTGTCCACGGGGGTGTAAAAAATTGTAGGTGTGAATTGGGTGTAAAAAATTTGAGGTGTGAAAAGGCTGTAAAAAAATTTGAGGTGTGAGAAGGGGGTGTAAAAATTGTAGGTGTCAATTGGGTGGAAAAAATTTGAGGTGTGAAAAGGGTGTAAAAAAATTTGAGGTGTGAAAAGGGGCTGTAAAAATTGTAGGTGTGAATTGGGTGGAAAAATATTTTAGGTTTGAAAAGGGTGTAAATAAATTTTAGGTGTCCACGGGGGTGTAAAAATATTTTCGGTTTGAAATGGGTGTACGAATATTTTAGGTGCAAAAAGGGTGTAAAAAATATTTCGGTGTGAAAAGGGGGTGTAAAAATTGTAGGTGTGAATTGGGTGGAAAAATATTTTAGGTTTGAAAAGGGTGTAAATAAATTTGAGGTGTCCACGGGGGTGTAAAAAATTGTAGGTGTGAATTGGGTGTAAAAAATTTTAGGTGTGAAAAGGGTGTAAAAAAATTTTCGGTGTGAAAAGGGGGTGTAAAAATTGTAGGTGTGAATTGGGTGGAAAAATATTTTAGGTTTGAAAAGGGTGTAAATAAATTTGAGGTGTCAAAAGGGGTGTAAAAAATTGTAGGTGTGAATTGGGTGTAAAAAATTTAAGGTGTGATAAGGGTGTAAAAATATTTGAGGTGTGAAAAGGGGGTGTAAAAATTGTAGGTGTGAATTGGGTGGAAAAATATTTTAGGTTTGAAAAGGGTGTAAATAAATTTGAGGTGTCCACGGGGGTGTAAAAAATTATAGGTGTAAATTGGGTGTAAAAAATTTGAGGTGTGAAAAGGGTGTAAAAAAATTTTCGGTGTGAAAAGGGGGTGTAAAAACTGTAGGTGTGAATTGGGTGGAAAAATATTTTAGTTTTGAAAAGGGTGTAAATAAATTTGAGGTGTCCACGGGGGTGTAAAAAATTGTAGGTGTGAAAAGGGTGTAAAAATATTTTCAGTTTTAAAATGGTGTAAGAAAATTTAGGTTTGAAAAGGGTGTAAAAAAATTTGAGGTGTGAAAAGGGAGTGTAAAAATTGTAGGTGTAAATTGGGTGTAAAAAATTTTAGGCGTGAAAAGGGTGTAAAAAATATTAGGCGTGAAAAGGGTGTAAAAAAATTTTCTGTGTGAAAAGGGGGTGTAAAAACTGTAGGTGTGAATTGGGTGAAAAAATATTTTAGTTTTGAAAAGGGTGTAAATACATTTGAGGTGTCCACGGGGGTTTAAAAAATTGTAGGTGTGAATTGGGTGTAAAAAATTGTAGGTGTGAAAAGGGTGTAAAAAAATTTTCGGTGTGAAAAGGGGGTGTAAAAATTGTAGGCGTGAATTGGGTGGAAAAATATTTTAGGTTTGAAAAGGGTGTAAATAAATTTGAGGTGTCCACGGGGGTGTAAAAAATTGTAGGTGTGAATTGGGTGTAAAAAATTTTAGGTGTGAAAAGGGTGTAAAAAAATTTTCTGTATGAAAAGGGGGTGTAAAAACTGTAGGTGTGAATTGGGTGGAAAAATATTTTAGTTTTGAAAAGGGTGTAAATAAATTTGAGGTGTCCACGGGGGTGTAAAAAATTGTAGGTGTGAATTGGGTGTAAAAAATTTTAGGTGTGAAAAGGGTGTACAAAAATTTTCGGTGTGAAAAGGGGGTGTAAAAATTGTAGGTGTGAATTGGGTGGAAAAATATTTTAGGTTTGAAAAGGGTGTAAATAAATTTGAGGTGTCAAAAGGGGTGTAAAAAATTGTAGGTGTGAATTGGGTGTAAAAAATTTAAGGTGTGATAAGGGTGTAAAAATATTTGAGGTGTGAAAAGGGGGTGTAAAAATTGTAGGTGTGAATTGGGTGGAAAAATATTTTAGGTTTGAAAAAGGGTGTAAATAAATTTGAGGTGTCCACGGGGGTGTAAAAAATTGTAGGTGTAAATTGGGTGTAAAAAATTTGAGGTGTGAAAAGGGTGTAAAAAAATTTTCGGTGTGAAAAGGGGGTGTAAAAACTGTAGGTGTGAATTGGGTGGAAAAATATTTTAGTTTTGAAAAGGGTGTAAATAAATTTGAGGTGTCCACGGGGGTGTAAAAAATTGTAGGTGTGAATTGGGTGTATAAAATTTTAGGTGTGAAAAGGGTGTTAAAAAATTTGAGGTGTGAAAAGGGGGTGTAAAAATATTTTCGGTTTGAATTGGGTGTACGAAAATTTTAGGTGCAAAAAGGGTGTAAAAAAATTTGAGGTGTGAAAAGGGGGTGTAAAAATTGTAGGTGTGAATTGGGTGGAAAAATATTTTAGGTTTGATAAGGGTGTAAATAAATTTGAGGTGTCCACGGGGGTGTAAAAAATTGTAGGTGTGAAAAGGGTGTAAAAATATTTTCAGTTTTAAAATGGTGTAAGAAAATTTAGGTTTGAAAAGGGTGTAAAAAAATTTGAGGTGTGAAAAGGGAGTGTAAAAATTGTAGGTGTAAATTGGGTGTAAAAAATTTTAGGCGTGAAAAGGGTGTAAAATTTTCTGTGTGAAAAGGGGGTGTAAAAACTGTAGGTGTGAATTGGGTGAAAAAATATTTTAGTTTTGAAAAGGGTGTAAATAAATTTGAGGTGTCCACGGGGGTTTAAAAAATTGTAGGTGTAAAAAGGGTGTAAAAAATTTTAGGCGTGAAAAGGGTGTAAAAAAATTTTCTGTGTGAAAAGGGGGTGTAAAAACTGTAGGTGTGAATTGGGTGAAAAAATATTTTAGTTTTGAAAAGGGTGTAAATAAATTTGAGGTGTCCACGGGGGTTTAAAAAATTGTAGGTGTGAATTGGGTGTAAAAAATTGTAGGTGTGAAAAGGGTGTAAAAAAATTTTCGGTGTGAAAAGGGGGTGTAAAAATTGTAGGTGTGAATTGGGTGGAAAAATATTTTAGGTTTGAAAAGGGTGTAAATAAATTTGAGGTGTCCACGGGGGTGTAAAAAATTGTAGGTGTGAATTGGGTGTAAAAAATTTTAGGCGTGAAAAGGGTGTAAAAAAATTTTCTGTGTGAAAAGGGGGTGTAAAAACTGTAGGTGTGAATTGGGTGGAAAAATATTTTAGTTTTGAAAAGGGTGTAAATAAATTTGAGGTGTCCACGGGGGTGTAAAAAATTGTAGGTGTGAATTGGGTGTAAAAAATTTTAGGCGTGAAAAGGGTGTAAAAAAATTTTCGGTGTGAAAAGGGGGTGTAAAAATTGTAGGTGTGAATTGGGTGGAAAAATATTTTAGGTTTGAAAAGGGTGTAAATAAATTTGAGGTGTCCACGGGGGTGTAAAAAATTGTAGGTGTGAATTGGGTGTAAAAAATTTTAGGTGTGAAAAGGGTGTAAAAAAATTTTCGGTGTGAAAAGGGGGTGTAAAAATTGTAGGTGTGAATTGGGTGGAAAAATATTTTAGGTTTGAAAAGGGTGTAAATAAATTTGAGGTGTCCACGGGGGTGTAAAAAATTGTAGGTGTAAATTGGGTGTAAAAAATTTGAGGTGTGAAAAGGGTGTAAAAAAATTTTCGGTGTGAAAAGGGGGTGTAAAAACTGTAGGTGTGAATTGGGTGGAAAAATATTTTAGTTTTGAAAAGGGTGTAAATAAATTTGAGGTGTCCACGGGGGTGTAAAAAATTGTAGGTGTGAATTGGGTGTATAAAATTTTAGGTGTGAAAAGGGTGTTAAAAAATTTGAGGTGTGAAAAGGGGGTGTAAAAATATTTTCGGTTTGAAATGGGTGTACGAAAATTTTAGGTGCAAAAAGGGTGTAAAAAAATTTGAGGTGTGAAAAGGGGGTGTAAAAATTGTAGGTGTGAATTGGGTGGAAAAATATTTTAGGTTTGATAAGGGTGTAAATAAATTTGAGGTGTCCACGGGGGTGTAAAAAATTGTAGGTGTGAAAAGGGTGTAAAAATATTTTCAGTTTTAAAATGGTGTAAGAAAATTTAGGTGCAAAAAGGGTGTAAAAAAATTTGAGGTGTGAAAAGGGTGTGTAAAAATTGTAGGTGTAAATTGGGTGTAAAAAATTTTAGGCGTGAAAAGGGTGTAAAAAAATTTTCTGTGTGAAAAGTGGGTGTAAAAACTGTAGGTGTGAATTGGGTGAAAAAATATTTTAGTTTTGAAAAGGGTGTAAATAAATTTGAGGTGTCCACGGGGGTTTAAAAAATTGTAGGTGTAAAAAGGGTGTAAAAAATTTTAGGCGTGAAAAGGGTGTAAAAAAATTTTCTGTGTGAAAAGGGTGTGTAAAAACTGTAGGTGTGAATTGGGTGAAAAAATATTTTAGTTTTGAAAAGGGTGTAAATAAATTTGAGGTGTCCACGGGGGTTTAAAAAATTGTAGGTGTGAATTGGGTGTAAAAAATTGTAGGTGTGAAAAGGGTGTAAAAAAATTTTCGGTGTGAAAAGGGGGTGTAAAAATTGTAGGTGTGAATTGGGTGGAAAAATATTTTAGGTTTGAAAAGGGTGTAAATAAATTTGAGGTGTCCACGGGGGTGTAAAAAATTGTAGGTGTGAATTGGGTGTAAAAAATTTTAGGCGTGAAAAGGGTGTAAAAAAATTTTCTGTGTGAAAAGGGGGTGTAAAAACTGTAGGTGTGAATTGGGTGGAAAAATATTTTAGTTTTGAAAAGGGTGTAAATAAATTTGAGGTGTCCACGGGGGTGTAAAAAATTGTAGGTGTGAATTGGGTGTAAAAAATTTTAGGCGTGAAAAAGGTGTAAAAAAATTTTCGGTGTGAAAAGGGGGTGTAAAAATTGTAGGTGTGAATTGGGTGGAAAAATATTTTAGGTTTGAAAAGGGTGTAAATAAATTTGAGGTGTCAAAAGGGGTGTAAAAAATTGTAGGTGTGAATTGGGTGTAAAAAATTTAAGGTGTGATAAGGGTGTAAAAATATTTGAGGTGTGAAAAGGGGGTGTAAAAATTGTAGGTGTGAATTGGGTGGAAAAATATTTTAGGTTTGAAAAAGGGTGTAAATAAATTTGAGGTGTCCACGGGGGTGTAAAAATATTTTCGGTTTGAAATGGGTGTACGAATATTTTAGGTGCAAAAAGGGTGTAAAAAAATTTTCGGTGTGAAAAGGGGGTGTAAAAATTGTAGGTGTGAATTGGGTGGAAAAATATTTTAGGTTTGAAAAGGGTGTAAATAAATTTGAGGTGTCCACGGGGGTGTAAAAAATTGTAGGTGTGAATTGGGTGTAAAAAATTTTAGGTGTGAAAAGGGTGTAAAAAAATTTTCGGTGTGAAAAGGGGGTGTAAAAATTGTAGGTGTGAATTGGGTGGAAAAATATTTTAGGTTTGAAAAGGGTGTAAATAAATTTGAGGTGTCAAAAGGGGTGTAAAAAATTGTAGGTGTGAATTGGGTGTAAAAAATTTAAGGTGTGATAAGGGTGTAAAAATATTTGAGGTGTGAAAAGGGGGTGTAAAAATTGTAGGTGTGAATTGGGTGGAAAAATATTTTAGGTTTGAAAAAGGGTGTAAATAAATTTGAGGTGTCCACGGGGGTGTAAAAAATTGTAGGTGTAAATTGGGTGTAAAAAATTTGAGGTGTGAAAAGGCTGTAAAAAAATTTGAGGTGTGAAAAGGGGGTGTAAAAATTGTAGGTGTCAATTGGGTGGAAAAAATTTGAGGTGTGAAAAGGGTGTAAAAAAATTTGAGGTGTGAAAAGGGGCTGTAAAAATTGTAGGTGTGAATTGGGTGGAAAAATATTTTAGGTTTGAAAAGGGTGTAAATAAATTTTAGGTGTCCACGGGGGTGTAAAAATATTTTCGGTTTGAAATGGGTGTACGAATATTTTAGGTGCAAAGAGGGTGTAAAAAAATTTTCGGTGTGAAAAGGGGGTGTAAAAATTGTAGGTGTGAATTGGGTGGAAAAATATTTTAGGTTTGAAAAGGGTGTAAATAAATTTGAGGTGTCCACGGGGGTGTAAAAAATTGTAGGTGTGAATTGGGTGTAAAAAATTTTAGGTGTGAAAAGGGTGTAAAAAAATTTTCGGTGTGAAAAGGGGGTGTAAAAATTGTAGGTGTGAATTGGGTGGAAAAATATTTTAGGTTTGAAAAGGGTGTAAATAAATTTGAGGTGTCAAAAGGGGTGTAAAAAATTGTAGGTGTGAATTGGGTGTAAAAAATTTAAGGTGTGATAAGGGTGTAAAAATATTTGAGGTGTGAAAAGGGGGTGTAAAAATTGTAGGTGTGAATTGGGTGGAAAAATATTTTAGGTTTGAAAAGGGTGTAAATAAATTTGAGGTGTCCACGGGGGTGTAAAAAATTGTAGGTGTAAATTGGGTGTAAAAAATTTGAGGTGTGAAAAGGGTGTAAAAAAATTTTCGGTGTGAAAAGGGGGTGTAAAACTGTAGGTGTGAATTGGGTGGAAAAATATTTTAGTTTTGAAAAGGGTGTAAATAAATTTGAGGTGTCCACGGGGGTGTAAAAAATTGTAGGTGTGAATTGGGTGTATAAAATTTTAGGTGTGAAAAGGGTGTTAAAAAATTTGAGGTGTGAAAAGGGGGTGTAAAAATATTTTCGGTTTGAAATGGGTGTACGAAAATTTTAGGTGCAAAAAGGGTGTAAAAAAATTTGAGGTGTGAAAAGGGGGTGTAAAAATTGTAGGTGTGAATTGGGTGGAAAAATATTTTAGGTTTGATAAGGGTGTAAATAAATTTGAGGTGTCCACGGGGGTGTAAAAAATTGTAGGTGTGAAAAGGGTGTAAAAATATTTTCAGTTTTAAAATGGTGTAAGAAAATTTAGGTTTGAAAAGGGTGTTAAAAAATTTGAGGTGTGAAAAGGGAGTGTAAAAATTGTAGGTGTAAATTGGGTGTAAAAAATTTTAGGCGTGAAAAGGGTGTAAAAAAATTTTCTGTGTGAAAAGGGGGTGTAAAAACTGTAGGTGTGAATTGGGTGAAAAAATATTTTAGTTTTGAAAAGGGTGTAAATAAATTTGAGGTGTCCACGGGGGTTTAAAAAATTGTAGGTGTAAAAAGGGTGTAAAAAATTTTAGGCGTGAAAAGGGTGTAAAAAAATTTTCTGTGTGAAAAGGGGGTGTAAAAACTGTAGGTGTGAATTGGGTGAAAAAATATTTTAGTTTTGAAAAGGGTGTAAATAAATTTGAGGTGTCCACGGGGGTTTAAAAAATTGTAGGTGTGAATTGGGTGTAAAAAATTGTAGGTGTGAAAAGGGTGTAAAAAAATGTTCGGTGTGAAAAGGGGGTGTAAAAATTGTAGGTGTGAATTGGGTGGAAAAATATTTTAGGTTTGAAAAGGGTGTAAATAAATTTGAGGTGTCCACGGGGGTGTAAAAAATTGTAGGTGTGAATTGGGTGTAAAAAATTTTAGGCGTGAAAAGGGTGTAAAAAAATTTTCTGTGTGAAAAGGGGGTGTAAAAACTGTAGGTGTGAATTGGGTGGAAAAATATTTTAGTTATGAAAACGGTGTAAATAAATTTGAGGTGTCCACGGGGGTGTAAAAAATTGTAGGTGTGAATTGGGTGTAAAAAATTTTAGGCGTGAAAAGGGTGTAAAAAAATTTTCGGTGTGAAAAGGGGGTGTAAAAATTGTAGGTGTGAATTGGGTGGAAAAATATTTTAGGTTTGAAAAGGGTGTAAATAAATTTGAGGTGTCAAAAGGGGTGTAAAAAATTGTAGGTGTGAATTGGGTGTAAAAAATTTAAGGTGTGATAAGGGTGTAAAAATATTTGAGATGTGAAAAGGGGGTGTAAAAATTGTAGGTGTGAATTGGGTGGAAAAATATTTTAGGTTTGAAAAAGGGTGTAAATAAATTTGAGGTGTCCACGGGGGTGTAAAAAATTGTAGGTGTAAATTGGGTGTAAAAAATTTGAGGTGTGAAAAGGCTGTAAAAAAATTTGAGGTGTGAAAAGGGGGTGTAAAAATTGTAGGTGTCAATTGGGTGGAAAAAATTTGAGGTGTGAAAAGGGTGTAAAAAAATTTGAGGTGTGAAAAGGGGCTGTAAAAATTGTAGGTGTGAATTGGGTGGAAAAATATTTTAGGTTTGAAAAGGGTGTAAATAAATTTTAGGTGTCCACGGGGGTGTAAAAATATTTTCGGTTTGAAATGGGTGTACGAATATTTTAGGTGCAAAGAGGGTGTAAAAAAATTTTCGGTGTGAAAAGGGGGTGTAAAAATTGTAGGTGTGAATTGGGTGGAAAAATATTTTAGGTTTGAAAAGGGTGTAAATAAATTTGAGGTGTCCACGGGGGTGTAAAAAATTGTAGGTGTGAATTGGGTGTAAAAAATTTTAGGTGTGAAAAGGGTGTAAAAAAATTTTCGGTGTGAAAAGGTGGTGTAAAAATTGTAGGTGTGAAATGGGTGGAAAAATATTTTAGGTTTGAAAAGGGTGTAAATAAATTTGAGGTGTCAAAAGGGGTGTAAAAAATTGTAGGTGTGAATTGGGTGTAAAAAATTTAAGGTGTGATAAGGGTGTAAAAATATTTGAGGTGTGAAAAGGGGGTGTAAAAATTGTAGGTGTGAATTGGGTGGAAAAATATTTTAGGTTTGAAAAGGGTGTAAATAAATTTGAGGTGTCCACGGGGGTGTAAAAAATTGTAGGTGTAAATTGGGTGTAAAAAATTTGAGGTGTGAAAAGGGTGTAAAAAAATTTTCGGTGTGAAAAGGGGGTGTAAAAACTGTAGGTGTGAATTGGGTGGAAAAATATTTTAGTTTTGAAAAGGGTGTAAATAAATTTGAGGTGTCCACGGGGGTGTAAAAAATTGTAGGTGTGAATTGGGTGTATAAAATTTTAGGTGTGAAAAGGGTGTTAAAAAATTTGAGGTGTGAAAAGGGGGTGTAAAAATATTTTCGGTTTGAAATGGGTGTACGAAAATTTTAGGTGCAAAAAGGGTGTAAAAAAATTTGAGGTGTGAAAAGGGGGTGTAAAAATTGTAGGTGTGAATTGGGTGGAAAAATATTTTAGGTTTGATAAGGGTGTAAATAAATTTGAGGTGTCCACGGGGGTGTAAAAAATTGTAGGTGTGAAAAGGGTGTAAAAATATTTTCAGTTTTAAAATGGTGTAAGAAAATTTAGGTTTGAAAAGGGTGTTAAAAAATTTGAGGTGTGAAAAGGGAGTGTAAAAATTGTAGGTGTAAATTGGGTGTAAAAAATTTTAGGCGTGAAAAGGGTGTAAAAAAATTTTCTGTGTGAAAAGGGGGTGTAAAAACTGTAGGTGTGAATTGGGTGAAAAAATATTTTAGTTTTGAAAAGGGTGTAAATAAATTTGAGGTGTCCACGGGGGTTTAAAAAATTGTAGGTGTAAAAAGGGTGTAAAAAATTTTAGGCGTGAAAAGGGTGTAAAAAAATTTTCTGTGTGAAAAGGGGGTGTAAAAACTGTAGGTGTGAATTGGGTGAAAAAATATTTTAGTTTTGAAAAGGGTGTAAATAAATTTGAGGTGTCCACGGGGGTTTAAAAAATTGTAGGTGTGAATTGGGTGTAAAAAATTGTAGGTGTGAAAAGGGTGTAAAAAAATTTTCGGTGTGAAAAGGGGGTGTAAAAATTGTAGGTGTGAATTGGGTGGAAAAATATTTTAGGTTTGAAAAGGGTGTAAATAAATTTGAGGTGTCCACGGGGGTGTAAAAAATTGTAGGTGTGAATTGGGTGTAAAAAATTTTAGGCGTGAAAAGGGTGTAAAAAAATTTTCTGTGTGAAAAGGGGGTGTAAAAACTGTAGGTGTGAATTGGGTGGAAAAATATTTTAGTTTTGAAAAGGGTGTAAATAAATTTGAGGTGTCCACGGGGGTGTAAAAAATTGTAGGTGTGAATTGGGTGTAAAAAATTTTAGGCGTGAAAAGGGTGTAAAAAAATTTTCGGTGTGAAAAGGGGGTGTAAAAATTGTAGGTGTGAATTGGGTGGAAAAATATTTTAGGTTTGAAAAGGGTGTAAATAAATTTGAGGTGTCAAAAGGGGTGTAAAAAATTTTAGGTGTGAATTGGGTGTAAAAAATTTAAGGTGTGATAAGGGTGTAAAAATATTTGAGGTGTGAAAAGGGGGTGTAAAAATTGTAGGTGTGAATTGGGTGGAAAAATATTTTAGGTTTGAAAAAGGGTGTAAATAAATTTGAGGTGTCCACGGGGGTGTAAAAAATTGTAGGTGTAAATTGGGTGTAAAAAATTTGAGGTGTGAAAAGGCTGTAAAAAAATTTTCGGTGTGAAAAGGGGGTGTAAAAATTGTAGGTGTCAATTGGGTGGAAAAAATTTGAGGTGTGAAAAGGGGGTAAAAAAATTTGAGGTGTGAAAAGGGGCTATAAAAATTGTAGGTGTGAATTGGGTGGAAAAATATTTTAGGTTTGAAAAGGGTGTAAATAAATTTTAGGTGTCCACGGGGGTGTACAAATATTTTCGGTTTGAAATGGGTGTACGAATATTTTAGGTGCAAAGAGGGTGTAAAAAAATTTTCGGTGTGAAAAGGGGGTGTAAAAATTGTAGGTGTGAATTGGGTGGAAAAATATTTTAGGTTTGAAAAGGTTGTAAATAAATTTGAGGTGTCCACGGGGGTGTAAAAAATTGTAGGTGTGAATTGGGTGTAAAAAATTTTAGGTGTGAAAAGGGTGTAAAAAAATTTTCGGTGTGAAAAGGTGGTGTAAAAATTGTAGGTGTGAATTGGGTGGAAAAATATTATAGGTTTGAAAAGGGTGTAAATAAATTTGAGGTGTCAAAAGGGGTGTAAAAAATTGTAGGTGTGAATTGGGTGTAAAAAATTTAAGGTGTGATAAGGGTGTAAAAATATTTGAGGTGTGAAAAGGGGGTGTAAAAATTGTAGGTGTGAATTGGGTGGAAAAATATTTTAGGTTTGAAAAGGGTGTAAATAAATTTGAGGTGTCCACGGGGGTGTAAAAAATTGTAGGTGTAAATTGGGTGTAAAAAATTTGAGGTGTGAAAAGGGTGTAAAAAAATTTTCGGTGTGAAAAGGGGGTGTAAAAACTGTAGGTGTGAATTGGGTGGAAAAATATTTTAGTTTTGAAAAGGGTGTAAATAAATTTGAGGTGTCCACGGGGGTGTAAAAAATTGTAGGTGTGAATTGGGTGTATAAAATTTTAGGTGTGAAAAGGGTGTTAAAAAATTTGAGATGTGAAACGGGGGTGTAAAAATATTTTCGGTTTGAAATGGGTGTACGAAAATTTTAGGTGCAAAAAGGGTGTAAAAAAATTTGAGGTGTGAAAAGGGGGTGTAAAAATTGTAGGTGTGAATTGGGTGGAAAAATATTTTAGGTTTGATAAGGG